>NC_054534.1:107156076-107353576 GCF_017654505.1 Polyodon spathula | reverse complement strand
TACTGTACACAAACCCTAGTGTTAACTTACCATTGCACAAGAGTATCATTTATTCTTGTGCTGATGTAACAGGGTAGAGGTTGGGAGCAAACTAGCGACTACGCACACCGCAGGTCAGCATCTTAACCACTATACAAAAGAGCCGTGCTCGTCTGCAGGTATGATTATAGAGCTTTCAACCTCATCCCACCCGACAGGCAGCAGATCAATACCTGGGGACATGCAAGCTTCTTCTTTCCTTTTTCTTTTGTGTAGCAGTATTTGATAAAGATAACATAAAGCTGTTTTTTTTGTGTTTTTTTATCTCAAGACAACGAAAAAAAGACACCAGCTGCATCAAAGATCAGAAATATGTCTGCTAAAGATCACTCTGTCTAGTACAAGAAGGGGACATTTCACGTATTAAGCATTTACTGTTTTCAGGTAAGCATTTTCTGCTTTAATAAACATTATTGTTAATCATGAAATATCTTGAAATACAGTTACCTATTTTTAGTCCATCAAATGCTGTGAAATAAGAAACAGCCCTGTCAATAAATTAAAATTGCATATATATTTTTTTTCTATTAAAGTAATTTGAATTATATAAACAACAGTGACAAGGTACACAGCACAATAATAGTAAAAAAAAAAACTAAAACATTGTGAACTATGCATTCAAAGGGAATACAAATTTACAAAATGTTAGTTTAAATAAAAAGGAGAATGTCTTTAATTTGCAAGATATGTTTAAATATAAGTAATACCTGCATTTGTGCTGTGCATTTTTACCAACAGCCTGCACTGTTACTGAATTTGCTGCCCTGAGCACACCTTCTAAATATCAGCAGGCTGAATATTCCACAGCCCACAGGTGCTACTGTGTGATGCAAGGCAGCACCTTGACTGTGATAGCTTGGCATCACCCCCATTGAATGAATGGAGTATTATTGATGATGTCAGTATTGTTTACTCATTAGCTGCTAGTAGGAGATCCTTTACACTGTGAATACACAGATTTTTAATCAGAGTGTCCTGTCTTCCAGCAGATTCAAAGAACTTTGTGAAACATCTCTACGGTATTTTTGTCTTTAAAAGAAAGGTTTGATCATTTTTTTATTTTTAAACAATGTCAGTATTTGAATTCACTGATGTTTAAATCAGCTGAATATAGACAAGATTGATTAATATACTACTAATAATATAATATAATATCACTAAAGACATTAGCAAAGGCTTATCAAACAGTTCATCTATTGTAACTTTACAGTAATACTCATGGTAAATCACAGGAAAGCGTGGTAAATTCATACTACCACGAAGTATGCATTATAATTTTTTTTTACTAGGTTGTGGAGGATGAGCCGCACCAGGTTACTTGGAAGGTGCGGTCGGAGAGGTAGGAGGAGAACCAGGCCAGAGCAGTGCCAGAAATTCCCAGGTCAGCGAGAGAGGATAGGAGAATAGAGTGATCGACAGTGTCAAAGTTAGGACAGAGGAGAGAGAGGCAGCACGGGCAGAGTTTAACGAGTTAGAGACAGACAGGAGAGCAGTTTCAACGGAGTGAGCAGAGCAGAAACCAGATTGGAGGGGCTCGAGTAGAGAGTGGTTATTCAAGAAAGCAGAGAGCTGGCAGTGTACTGCCCACTTGATGGTTTTAGAGAGGAAGGGTAATATGGAGACGGGATGGTAGTTCTGGAGGGAGGTGGGGTTGGGGGTAGATTTTTTGAGGATGGGGTTGATAGAGGTTTGAAGGCAGAGGGAAAGAGGCCAGCGAGGAGAGAGGTGTTGGGAAGCGAAGAGATGACTGCGTGTAGAGCAGGAGCAGCAGCTTTTAAGAAGTGGAGAGGGTGTCCAGGGCGCACATGGTGGGTTTGTGGCCCTGGAGGAGGGAGGAGAGGTCACATACATAACACACTGCAGTAGATCGTTTCATTCTACAAATGGCAGTCTATTGTTTTTGCAGCTGCACTTCTGCTACTGTTGCCCCTAAGTACAAAACTTGTCGTGCAAAAGTGGGATTGTATCCAGTTTATAAATGCTTCATTGTATCAACTGCTGCCTTGCTGATTAGCAGAACCATACAAGTTGGATGTGGAACTCATTTATTGGTTTGTTGCTAGTTACACAGTTGGTTTATAAAATGAAGAGACTAAACAGCATGATTTAGTTTAACAGGAATTGCAATAAACAACTCTAAAATATGTGATGAAGTGTTTAGAAAGAAAGGATTTTTTTTTCTCAAACCAGCTTGGCTATGTGAAAACCTGCACCACCAGCTCTGAACCTCCTCAGCCAGTGCTTGAATGCTGAACCAATATTGCACACATGATATATTAGCACTACTGATATGACACCATGGTACTACAATGCATTACAAGTGGGATTTGGTTCAAGCCAGTGTGATACAAATCAAAAGGATCTCCACTATGGTACCAACGGCATCCAGCATGCAAACCGTCCCCTGTAGTGGGCCAGTAATAATGCTCTGGTTCTAGGCTTGGTGATGATGTCAGACCAGGAAATACACAGACAACAATACTGGGTTATGGAAGCGTGGATGCATACGTTTAATAATAAAATAAAAGATTTAAACAAATAAAACACTTGTATAAAAACAAGTAAAGTTTAGGGGAAGAGTTTTTAAAGCTGTTTCTGTGAAAATACAGTTTCCCATGTACACAAGTGTATCAAGTTCACATGAATATTGTCACCCCCAAAAACTAAAGGCGAAGATCAATCAATGACTTGTGAGGTGGATTCAGCTCTGCACTCAAAAAGCCTCTGTATACCCACAACTGCTTATTTTTTTACATGCAGGCATACCTCATAAATACACTATTTGCAATTGTAATATGTTAAAGTATATGCAGTTAAATTGCAATCTGACTACTTTATGTTGTTTGTGCCAAATTAAGGTTTAGGTTTAAGTGTTTTATATGGTGCAATTTATATGTCATTTTTATAAAAGTGCATACAGTATGTAAAATTGTGTCCAATTAATTTTTATTACTGTAACTGCTCAGTTTTATTTGAGCATGTCATAAAGCTGCATATGGTGCCACATGTTAATTTATTCTTCTTTAGAAATGGCAGAACTGTCTAAATTGTTGTGCCATGTTGTTTACACCACACAAAAGTGAACTGAAAAGACATAAATTTACACATGTTCAACATAGGTGTCGTTTCAATTGCAAACATGGCCTTCACAAAACAAGCTGCCAAATTCTTTCTCTTCAGTAATGCAAGTGTTGTTTTGCTTTGTTTTCTTTCAATTTCCTGTATGAAGAAGTCAGCGTTCCTTCATTGCACTAGCCCACTTTCCTCTCCAGGTGTCTGCTTTTATTGGTGAGTTAATTAGCAGACCAATGGCATAGTGGTTTTGTGAGGTCATGGATTCAGGTCTCAGGTGGGTTTAATTCTGCTGAAGGTGTTGGTCTAAAATGTGTCTACAACTATGAACATCTAACCACACATTTCTGAGGTAAAATATAAGAAACTATATCTTTTAACATATGAGTTAGTTAAAGACTGTTTTGCTGGAATTCTAAGGGTGAGGGTCAGCCCGCTACACTGAACATCCTGGGTCCCTAATACGGATCAAGCCCAACCTTCACTAAATATTCTGCAAGTTTTTCTCCCCCTCTTCCCCACCGCCTCCTTCAGAACCTTATCTCCCTTCTGGGGGGGGGTCGGTGCCCCTTCATCACATGACCTTGGTGGACCTCTGACCTATGTTGAAGGTCGCCCTTTTTAACCATCTGCAAAAGCTTCATGTATACCAGCTAAGCATCAATACTTATACACTTTGTAAAGCAAGTTAACCTAATTCCATACTTTCAAAAAGTTAATATTGCACTGCATCTTAACATCCATGCTCTGTGCCTCCTAAAACACCCAACTGTCTGTTTATCCAATTACTCCAACAGTTCTTGTTTATTTTGTAGGGGAAATATATGACCCTCATTCCCTTATTAGGTTAAGTGGGAAATACACCTTCATTTATGTTATTTATCCCAGTTTAAGAGATACGCAATTTGAAAATAAATGTAATTATAGAAAGTGTGATTATAGCATAAATTGTTGACCTTACTAAACTAAATAAGTCATGCCTCATTACAGCACAGTGAAAATGAGGGTCTATGGTCCCATGCTGTGGGAAAATCCTGAAATGGTGGTCACTAGACATTTGTGTACTTTGTGTTTTGTTAAGGTCCTAAATGTTACTAGTCTAAACTACTGCAGTATTATCCCATCTGGAGATAAGTGACCTCTGTCTCTCTGCTACCACCATGCCAAAGTTATCTTGTAAGTAGTGAGAGCTGTCCCACCATACTATCCTCTAGCTGGCCAAGGTGGATTTTGTCTGGTGCCTCAGCAGTAAACAGGGAAAGAGATTTGAGGGCAAAGAGCCTTTCACTATCGCACATTTTCTAACCAGTGGTCATGTTTATTGTCGCTTAATGTGGCTCTTTTAACATATTTCCTTATTGTGCATCATTGCAAAAAGAAGGGATCCAAGCAGGCAATAAACAGCTTTCCTCCGATCATATTTCTCAGGTTCCTACGTTGCCTGTTTCTGGAGTATATCCATGTTCAGCCTGCACTAGGGTGCTAGATCTGCGTACAATGCATGTCATTATCTGAACATTCAGTAGCCCTATCAAGCCCAACCACTGAGCTTCACAAAGCAAGCTTGGCTCTCCTGTACGTAGGGTTTATATTTATATCACTGCCATGGCTCTTTATAATTTCTAAAGCCCAGCACTACCGTACTTTCGGAAGTCTTTGTATGGGAATTTCTCTCTACCTTCTGTGTCCTCATTATAATTATTTCCCTTGAGAAGTCTGATAAACTCCCTGGAGGGTCATCAGCTGCTTCAGTTATAGAGAACTGCTGTGTCAACTCATGCTGTAGCTCCACTACCATGTCTCCTCTGTGAACACTTAAAAATACAGCTGATAACCAAGGCTCTTACCTCTCACTAGGATTACATCAATCTTACATGCCTGCCTAATTGATTTGCTGTAGATTCTATTTCTTCATGGTCATCTTGGCTATGTTCATTTCCTGTGTTACAGCTAATTGGGTCCTACCTTACCCCGTACAGGGTGATATGTGCAGCATGGAAGGCAAGCACAAGTCTCAGGAAGGGACCTAATACATGTAACACAGGAAATTAAATTACAAATTGGCTTCTCCCAAGTGAAGATACAGTTGATCAATGTGTGTTTTGATGGTTGAATGCCCCATCTTCCACCACACATAAATACAGTGGCTCTCAAAAGTATCCCCCCCCCCCCCCCCCCCCCCCCCCTTGGTTTTTTCCACTTTTTATTGTTTTACAACAGAATAAAAATGGATTTAATTAGGATTTGTTGCCACTGATCAACACAAAAAAGTTCATAATGTCAAAGTGAAAAATAAAATCTACAAATTGTTCTAAATTAATTACAAATACAAAACAGAAAATAATTGATTGCATAAGTATTTACCCTATTGAGTCAATATTTGGTATAGACACCTTTGGTAGTAATTACAGCAATGAGTCTATTTGGATAAGTCTCTACCAGCTTTGCACATCTGGACACTACAATGTTTGCTCATTCTTCTTTGCAAAATTGCTCAAGCTCCGTCAAGTTGATTGGGGACCTTTGATGAACAGCAATTTTCAACTCTTTCCACATATTCTCAATTGGATTGAGGTCCAGGCTTTCACTGGGCCACTCCAGGACATTGACCTTTTTGTTTTAAGCCACTCCAGTGTGGCTTTGGCTGTATGTTTGGGGTCACTGTCCTGCTGGAAGATGAATCTTCTCCTAAGTCCCAGGTCTCTTGCAGACTTCAGCAGGTTTTCCTCCAGGATTTCTCTGTACTTTGCTGCATCCATTTTTCCCCCTATCTTCACAAGCTTTGGAGGCCCGGACGCAGAGAAGCATCCCCATAGCATGATGCTGCCACTAGCATGCTTCACAGTAAGGATGGTGTTCTCAGGATGAAACATAGCGCTTAGAGTTGAGGCCAAAAAGCTCTATTTTGGTCTCATCAGACCATAGAATCTTCTTCCACTTGGTCTCAGAGTCTCCCACATACCTTCTGGTAAACTCTAGCCGAGACTTGATGTGAGTTTTTTTCAACAATGACTTTCTTTTTGCCACTCTCCCATAAAGGCCAGTTTTGTGAAGCACCCGGGCTATCATTGCCGTATGCACAGTGTCTCCCAGCTCAGCTGTGGAAGACTGTAACTCCTTTAGAGTTGCCATAGGCCTCTTGGTGGCCTCCCTGACTAGTGCCCTTCTCGCCCGGATACTCAGTTTTTGAGGACAGCCTGTTCTAAACAGATTCACAGTTGTGCCATATTCTCTCCATTTCTTAATAATGGACTTTACTGTGCTTCGGGGGATATTCAATGCCTTGGAAATGTTTTTATATCCTACCCCTGATTGGTGCTTTTGAAGAACCTTATTCTGGATTTGCTTTGATGTAGTTTCTGTTAAGAAATGTACTAACCAACTGTGGGACCTCTCAGAGACAGGTGTATTTAACCTGAAACACCTTAATTGCACACCTGTGGACTCCATTCAACTAATTATGTTACTTCTAAAGACAATTGGTTGCACCAGAGATTATTTAGGTGTGTCATAGCAAAGGGGGTGAATACTTATGCAATCAATTATTTTCTATTTTATGTTTGTAATTAAATTAGGACAATTTGTAGATTTTATTTTTCACTTTGACATTATGGACTTTTTTTGTGCTGATCAGTGGCAAAAACTCATTAAATTAAATTAAATCCATTGATTCTATGTTGTAAAACAATAAAATGCGGAAAAGTCCAAAGGGGGTGAATACTTTTGAGAGCCACTGTATTTCCATTGCAAACAAGATAACAGGCAGATCAGCGATAACAAAATTACAACTGGCTAATCTTGTCTGACTCCCCCTCCTACTTAATGATTCAAAGTATTTGATTCCCATCCTCCTATTCATTTCACTATCAAGTAGTATGACATTTTGTGAAGCCATAACCAATAATCAGATTCCTCATATGTAATATAATACATGACAAAACTATACAGTTTGACAGTAATATTATTAATATGAAACCACGAGCTATAGAATACATGCCTTTAATGTAGAAGTCACACACCAAAATACAATTTAATATAACCGTATACTGAAGGAATCTAAAGTCTGATAAATAACAGGAATGTCCATACAATGTTATAGGCCTTTCTTCATTCTGTAAAATTGCACAGGCTGTAAAAACAATAAAACTCTGCATGCAATTCAGCCAGGAACTGCAGCTGAATTTAAAGGTGTGTAAATAAGTGTATAGGAAACTATATATCATGTCAAACATATATTGTATATTACGTCTGCATTATACTGGAAACATCTTTTAAAGTTTCCCCTGGGGATTTCGGCATCTACGTTAGTCGTGATTGGCAAAAATACATTTTCAGTCACGGCAAACCTTTACTTATTTCCCCCCTAAATTAAAACAACACTCTGATGGTGTGACTCAGAGCCTGGGGTCCTCAGTGCAGTTAGTGAGCTAAGCATCCAGATGTGATCTGATTCAGAGCCCCACAAACCTCTCAAGGGTCAATCAGAGCCTGGATCTACTGGGAGTCAGCCCCCTGAATTGTTACACACCCACGGTACATGGTGAAGCTTGTGAAAGTGTATACTTTTTAAATTTGTTGTACATGCTTTCAAAGTTAGGGCCAAATAGAAAAAAAGTGAAATCAAGAGCATCATCATGAGGCGTGTCATAATGTAGAAACCATTCCTAGGATTACATTTTAATTGTTATTCTTAGTTTATTATTTTACAACTGTAAGTGTTTAGTGGTTCTGATGGTGGGGAGGAACACCCCTGGAGCTCCTGTAATTGACTTCTGTGTGTTGAGCAGCCTGGAAAATGTATTATTGTGACATAGACTTGACAACTTGTAGCACTAGCTACATGAATGCCTCATAAGTAATTTGCTGCCTGCTGCTCTTAATTGAGTATCAGAATACCTGGTCAGGTTAATTTAATCCTCAGTTCAATTGCTAAATAAGTAATTTTGTTCTCATTTTTAAAGTGGGCCTTTCAGATTCCATAAGGTAAAATTAGGTGAAGCTATTTCAATTTACTGTTAACTTTTGGTAGGGGTTTATCTCTGGACTTTCTCTTTCGTTTTAACTGAGGATCTTTTCTTTAATTGCCTCATGGACATTCTATTTAGATTCAGGTGTTTTCCTTAATTGCCTTCGCAAAGGTCTTATTGGGCTTGATGCATCATGAAGTCTAAATATCTTAATTGGTGGCTCTTTAAATAGGAATATTACTGTCTGTGGGGGGAGGTTGGTTCTTTTTTCTTTGCTGGGGTGATTCTTTTTCGGGTGTGGTTTTTTGTGGATGCAGAGTGTTTGAAGATGGAGTTTGCTGGTCTGTAAAGGAGAAATCAGGAAGCAATAATCTTTTGGTTGTTAGAAACAGTATTTTCTCTAATCTGCCATTTTTCCAGTTTAAATTAACCAGTTATCTAATCTCCTAGCAAACTGAAACTATCCACATCATTCAAATTGTTTATTTGGATCCTAAGAGCAACAATAGTAACTAATCCAGTTATCATCATCACTTTTTGTCTTCTTACCTGGTTGGAAAATCCAAGCTCTACAGGACCAAGGAAGAACTGGGTGAGATCCCCTAATGGGGAGGAATCTTATTTTCTTTTCTGCTGGACTATCTGGGCTGTTCTGATTGTTTTGGAGTATTATCTTTTTTGTTTATTTATTGGGAATTAACGAGCACCCAGCACAGAAGTTTCATTTTTGTTTTGTTTCAACTTTTCTGTTTCAATTACATTTGCAATACGGATTGGATAATATTTTGGGACTTTTAAAGTATTGGTGGTTGTTTCATGGACATTTTTTTTTTCTTTTTATAAGGACTGCCTGATGGACTGTGGTAAACATTTTGAATGGTTCAAATGCTGTCTGTTTAAAACTCATGTACTCCAAATGTTTGATACATCTGTCTCAAGTATAATATTCCACACATATTCAATAACACCTGCTATCTGAACTCTGTTGTTGTCTTCTGGTTTAATTGTCTTCCTATGTTCTATTTGTTGTAAACAATCCTGACTTACCCTGCAATTTTTCTTGGTTCTGTCGCGCAATTCTACTGCTTTGGAGACTTATATTGTTCAGGGTAGTTTATTTTTATTTCCGTCAAAATACTAGTTATTGGATGTTGCTTAAGGATTGGGTTTGTTACAAACTGTTATGCTAGTGTGACAAGGTGGAGGCTGGGCGAGCACTGGCAACCCCGCACATTGAAAGTGAGCGTCTAACCACTGGGTGAAAAGAGCTGGGCTCATCTGCAGATACAGTTATAGAGCTTTTAAGCTTATCTCATCTCACGGACAGGTGACAGAATCTGTAACCGTAGTGTATGACACAACATTGCCTGTTACATTAGCTGGATTGGTCCAGAGGGGATCTAAAAAAAAAAAAGAAAAAACAATGTTGATGCCTTTAATTGAACAAAAGTAGGTGCTGAATATATTCAAGCTTTCAAAACCATGTGTATTCCCTTTTGACCTGATTAAGGGATCTACTTGGTCCTGGAAGCCTGTACTGTATGTGTCCAATGCAGTGCGTTACTCACATTCACATGTTGAATGCTAGCGCAGTGCATTGCTGACATGGAACATGTGCAGCCTTTGTTTTAAAATCTTCATGGTTTGTGATAGTGAAGATCTTGTTTTATCACATGTACTCTATATATTATAAACAAACCAGATGACAGGTACTACCATTTTAGTCCAGTAAAGACGTTTTTCAATGATTATAAATTGCTAGACCTTCGGTATCTTATCAGATTATAATGGACTCCGTATATTATAATTTATAAACTGTCTTCTCATTATTATTAATAAATCTTTTTGAATGATGGTGGAAATGCTGCTTGTAGGAGTTGAAACCCCATATGGATTCCACAAACTCAAACAAATGTTAGCTCCTGTATTTGTTTTCACATGTTGACACAGATAGTGCTAATATACATTGTCATTCTGTAGATGGGACAGTCTCAAACTCCGTTTCAAACTAATACAGTGTATAAGTCAGGAAAAATCATTATTGTGTGTATATATGTGTGTGTGTGTGTGTGTGTGTGTGTGTGTGTGTGTGTGTGTGTATATATATATATATATATATATATATATATATATATATATATATATATATATATATATATATATATATATATATATATATATATATATATATATATATATATATATATAAAATCTCACTTATTATTAAGTAACTCACTCCAAGAGCAGGGCAAGCATTTCAATTGTACTTTCATTTGAAGCTGTTGCTCCAATTAAATAAGTGTTGTTAACTCAAATAAAATCGCCAGGAAGAAGGTTCAGACCAGGAACTGTATCTGTCACAAATCATAGTCAGGTTTATCCTCTAATACCATCTGCCGTTACACAGAGCCAAGGAAAATCAGAGGGATAATAACTTGGAGTCTGTAGGGAAATTGAGTCTTGGTGTTTTAAGAGTGAGTCTTACAGTCTCTACTGGGCCTGCACCATAAACTCAACACATAAAATAAACACACGATTTATATATTGCAGGTCTTCTATCTTTCTTATGAAAAGAACAACCACATACAACATTGCTACTATGAGAAACAACAAAGCAATGCCACTTTAGATGGTAGATTTAATTATATAAACATCTGTAGACATGGTATTAATGATATTGCTGGGAAAGCATCATCTTAATGACTAGCAGAAAATGATGGTAATTTTAAGATTTCTTAAATGTCTGTTATATAATTTCGCTTACAAATTTTATCACAGTATTTTTGCAATTTTACCATGCCTTCATCGTCGTTTACCACGCTTTGCCGTGTTTGTAATATACTTTACTATACCTCACTATTCTTTACAATGCTAAGATGCTTTAACATTCTTTCACTATGCTTATTACAGTTTGCGTTGCTTTTACAGTAACATTTTACAAGTATCAAGAATAACTGTGTATTTACATAGTATTTACTTAGTACTTCATGTGAAAAAATGTTTGCATTATATAACTCTAATCCTAACACTAACCCTATCACTAGCACTAACCCTAAGCCTGGCCCTTTCCCTAACTTTAAACTTAATACAAACATTTTCATAAGTACATTGTAACTATGCATAATAACATTGTAATTGTGTAAGTGCACATGTGTTTACTACTGTGTACATACACAATAAGAATAGTTATCACTTTTACTATGGTAAATATGTATGAGGGATATACACTGTTTTGTTAGAGAGTATTATTATTATTATTATTATAATTGTTTGTGATATGCAAACACATATATTGGTATTTTATGAATTAATTCAAGAACACTATGTAGCAATCATAACAAATTCATATAGTCTACATAAAACTATGTGCACAATCATTCAGAACCAATTTTAAAACATGCAAGAATTCATAAAGTGAGGTCACAATACAATAGTTTCAATGCAAATGTACTGTAATTGAAAACTGAGCATGTCAAGTGCACTTCTGTCCCTCGGAGATCTATGAACTAAAATTAATGTAACATTTTAGTAACAAATATTATGACAACACAACTGACAAATGAATACTTGTCAGTGTTATGTAGGCTTTATTGAGATGTATAAATGAGATTCAGCAATGCATTTCCACCACCATGCAATTTCATTAAAGCATTACTATTTTATATCATGCAGTTTCCACCAATCTGGTCTCAGCATTAACATGGCATTATATAACGGAGACTAAACCAAATATCGGCACTCTTGTCATAACTGCCCACATTTCCTTTTTCAAACAAATGAGGATTGGTTATTTGTAGGAGCACCTCTGCATATAACCAGTTGAAAATGCATACAAAGTTGATTATCTTTAATTAAGCCACAAAGTTAATGTTTGCATTATAAATTCAGGAAACGCTCATTAAATTCAATTTGCACATTTCTCTTTCCTGGTATGAATTCTGACTGTCATTTCAAATGCTGTGTGAATATGAAACTTAAAAATCTTGAGTGGGCAGATTTTGCTCTTTTAACTGGTTTGTGGATTGAGTATTGTCACTTTGCCTGTTGAACATGCTTCACTGTAACTACAATGCCATCTATGGGCATCTTGTTTGCTCAGCCCAGCTCTTTTCCTCTTAAGTATTGGGAATTACACTTCAAGATTATTGACTTGATTATTGACATAAGATATGCTTTTGGCTGAGTCGCTTAATGGGATGGTACTACAAGGAGGTTGGATTATTTTATGCCAGCTGTATTTATCTGAAAATATCAAAGCAGGGGTAACAACAAACAAGTTAAAGCCATACTTTGAAGCTCCTTGCCTGACCCCACATAACTCCCTACATGCAACACATAAGGTTTAGGTAAGGTCTTACTGTAGATGCATCCAAACTGGTAACGTCTTTTCTTTCTTCACAGACCTGAAGACGCTTTGCTGAAACTGCCCCTGGTTCAATGCCTGGTAGAGTTATTGAGAATGCCTACTCATCCTTGCAGTGTATCGTTTAGCTGTGCTGCAGCAGCAGGTCCCCCCGGAGGAACTTCAGAACATTACAATCTGGACAGCGGTATCATGGAGAGAAGGATGCAGGTCACGAGGAATTAATGAACTTTCACTGACCATTGGAAACCCAGCTTCCATCACACTTCTTGCATAATATTACCCTGCACCTGGAAAGAAGAAACGTGAGCGGAGACCCGCACGACTGCTAGGCGTTTTGTCCACTACTGGAACTTTGACTGGATTTCCTCTGCCTCTTATGTTTCTGTAATGGCAGTTTATGACAACCTGCTCCACCTCACATCAGGTCACCAGACGTAGTTTTTAATTGCTTTGTGAATACCGGATCCATCGCTGCTTTACTCTATGTACACAGAACTTCATTGATTTTTGGCAATTTTCCACAGGATTTGATATAACATATTTTCTCACATTGCTCAGCTCCTGTTATATTTTAAGATTAAGAAAATGCCAGTCTGTAAAAGTACCAGCCTTTGTGTAATATGGGGGCAAAGGACTTTTGGTTTTAGAGCTACCACAAATTGAAATCTCTCTTCTGACACATACTGCAGGCACCTAGGTTCAATTATTATTATTATTATTATTATTTATTATTATTATTTATTTATTTATTTATTTCTTAGTTGCATGCAACAAAATACATCAAGAATTACAGTACAATTAAGAGCAAGATACAAAATACAATAACTTCGGTCCTAATAAGAGCAAATACAATACACAGTACAATTGGATATCGTGGCAGTTCAAGAGCAGATAAGTGTTGATAGTTATATCAGGGTTAGATACAAGTGCAAGTGAAAGACAAGATACTACAGAATGGGTTAAGAGTAGGATTAAAAACAGTAAAATAGGGAGCAGATAAGTGCAAGTTAAAATGCATTAAAGGCAGAGTGCTATATTGACCAGAAGGGGAGAGTTGAGTTTTACAGGTTGTCTGAAGAGGTGTGTCTTGAGGAGTCATCAGAAGGTGGTCAGGGACTGGGCAGTCCTGACATCCGTAGGAAGGTCATTCCACCACTGTGGGGTGAGGGTGGAGAAGGAGAGGGCTCTGGAGGCAGGGGAATGTAGAGGAGGTACAGCCAGTCTTCTAGTGCAGGTGGAGCAGATAGGTTGGGTGGGAGTGTAGGGAGATAAGGGTCTGGAGGTAGCTGGGTGCAGTCTGGTCAAGGCGTTGGTAGGCGAGTACAAGAGTCTTGAAGTAGATGCGAGTGGTGATCTGGAGCCAGTGGAGTGAGCGGAGCAGTGGAGTAGCGTTGGAGGCAGAGAGAACACCAGGTGAGCAGCGGCGTTCTGGATGAGCAGGAGCGGACGGGTGGAGGATGCAGGAAAGCGGCCAGGAGGGAGTTGCAGTAGTCTAGGCGGGAGAGTACCAGGGCCTGGATGAGGAGTTGCGTGGAATAGTTGGTGAGGAAGGGTCAAATTCTTCGTCTGTTGCTCAGGAAGAATCGGCAGGTGCGTGCTAGAGTGAAGATGTGCTGGCAGTAGGAGAGGCAGGGGTCCAGGGTTACTCGGAGGTTCTTGGCTGAGAAGGGAGAGAGCATGATAGATCAGAGATCAGAGGAGTGGGAAGATGAGGATAGGAAGAAAAGGAGATCAGATTTAGAGAGGTTGAGTTTGAGGTGATGCGAGGGCATCCAGGAGGAGATAGCAGACAGACAGGTAGAGATAATGAAGGGGATGGTGGGGTCAGAGTGGGGAAGGACAGGAAGATCTGAGCATCATCAGCATAGAAATGGTATGAGAAACCATAGGATGCGATGGGGGGGCCCAGGGAGCGGGTGTAGAGAGAGAACTGGAGAGGACCCAAGACTGTTGAGAGAGGGTGAGGTGTGGAGGTTGAGCCGCGCCAGGTTAACTGGTAGGTGTGGTTGGAGTGGTAGGAGGAGAACCAGGCCAGAGCAGTGCGAGAGGTTCCCAGATCAGCGAGAGAGGATAGGGGAATAGAGTGATCGACAGTGTCAAAGGCAGCAGAGAGATCAAGGAGAATTAAGATAAAGGAGAGAGAGGCAGCACGGGCAGAGTTTAGTGAGTTAGTGACAAACAGGAGAGCAGTTTCAGTGGTGTGAGCAGAGCGGAAACCAGATTGGAGAGGGTTGAGCAGAGAGCTGGTGGTGTACTGCCCACTTGAGGGTTTTAGAGATAATGAGTGTAATATGACCAGTTATTCTAATATGAGTCTAATGTTCCTCCTGTCACTGATTCTCCCTTAGAGAAAGGAGATGCTATTATCAGACAGACTGAGCCTTTTTACAAAGTTCTAAAACAAAACATCTATTCTTGAACTAAATTATAAAGTAATACAAAAGAATATAAAAAATGTAGTAACTGCAATGAAAACCACTGGAGTGATTGCAAATATCATAAAAAGGTGAAGGACGTCAGGGCCGTAGCCAGCCAGGAAAATCGCTATATTAATAAGCTAGGTTCGCTAAACTACAGGCTACCAAGGGAATCTATTATTCCTTATTATTAGGCTGATATGTACTTCTTTCTAATCAACATTATTACTTTGTCTTGTCTTGTAAGTCGCTAATAAGCCTTGGTCATTTCTAAACCTTTTTGAACATGTTTATGTGCTATGGTGGCGTGAACTGAGCGGTGTAGCTGTAGTCTGCAATGACAGTAAAAGATTTTGAAGAACAAAGAGGCTGTAGATATCAGTGGGACTTGGGGAATTAATGCATGCACACAGCGTGGGATGAAATGTATTTTATTTTGTGGCAAAGCAACATGTAAGAGCCTATATAAATGATTAGTATGATTTAAACCTCATAGCTGGCTACGGCCTTGGACGTTTTCAAGCTATCCTTCACTGTGTGTGCAGCTAAGTTCTTGCATGTTTTTTTTTTTTTTTTTTTTTTTTTTTAACATTAACAGTTTAACAGTGCAGATTTCAGTGGTGAACTGGAGAGCAAGGCTTGGTTTGTGTGGCCTAATGGGTTTCTACTAGGAAAAGTTTAATACAAATAAATAAACTAACCTGATACTATATACTTGCTTGGATTTGCACATTACTGATAATGAAAGCACAATACAGAAAGTGTTTTTCCTTTTTTTTTTTTTTTTTTTTGGCCATGCTTCAAATTGCATGCAGACAAACTTGGGGTGAGGTGAAGATAAAACGCACAGAAAATATACATTTAAGGGAAGAACATCCATCCCAGACACAAAGCATGTGAAAGGGGCTTCTGAGGGGTCAGTTGTAAAGTTCGAAACTCTACACTTCCTGTATTATACAGTCACTGTTTCCTTTCACTGGCCATTTTTCACACAGAGGGTGGCAGAACAAAAAATCTGTGGAACATTTAAGAAGGTAAAACAACATCCTGAAGCAGGAGGTAACGGGGTCCTTAAGCAGAAGGTTAGGCCTCTATGGAGTGCCTGTCAAAACTCTATTAATAAGCTTGTGAAGTCAGAACTGGCATAAAACACCACTGCCACCCTGAAAGATTAATGACAGGCCTTGAACTCTGAAATGGGTAAAACATACATCACAGAGTTCAGCTGTACTACATAATAAATAACACCATGTTTCTTTGACAGCAAGGTAGATTACACATACTTTTTAGGTCCTGCCTCCTCATGATTACAAGTTATGAATGTCTGAATTCTAGTTTTATTCTTTAGGGGTATGATTCTCAAACATGTCCTCACATTAGCCAAGATGCACCAGTACATGGGGCTGCATGGCTTGTCTGATTGAGTTCAGTGTAGGCATGTGCAAGCCATTGACAGGAGCCCAGTCACCACACCACCTTGGCTTCTTGGTAGAGTTGTGCCTGGGCACTCTGAAGATGGACGACCACCAAAATAAGACGTCCATAGATTGCAATGTATTTACAGAGAAGCATGATCAACGGGCAATGTGACAATACTCAATCCACAAACCACTTAAGCTAAGCATCAGTGTTTTTAAAAAAAAAAAAAAAAAAAAAAAGTTGTTTAAAAGCTACTTCTGTTAGTACATATTTTGTTGCAATGTAAGAAGTTTAAATTGCACAGCAGGCTTCTTTATTTACTTTTAAAGTAATAACAATAATACTAGAATTGTATTTAACTACCATTCATATTAATGTGTGAAATAAATTAGTCCTAATACTTTATGATATTTCTAGCTGCTAGACACACAATCTAGTTTATAGGGAAATTGTGAGCTCTGGTGGGCTGAATGTCTTATGTTCTTGTAGCTTTGTAGTATTTTATTTATGTATTTTTTATTGTTATTTATTTATTTTTGGTAACAGAAAAAAGCTAGGGAAACGGGGTTGGAGGTGTATCACATTTTGATTTTGCTAGGAGTAACACTAATAATTAATTTAAAACATTCTGTCTTTGTATTGCTTACATCTCCAGTAAACAGTTATTTTAGTATACATTTATTCTTACAGTATGCAGTGTTATTCTGTATTTATCCATTTGAAAAAATATAAATGTTCTCTGTCCCAAGTCACAAAAAATGCCAGTAGGTGTAAATTCTGTATTAATTGATTGAGTATATTATTGATTGATGGATTGATTGACTGAGGCATTAATTCATTCCTTTATTTTCACTGCGGTCCTTGCAAGACAACACAGACAGAACAGACTTACAAAACACATACATATGCAGTGCATCATACTACTAATAGAACAATTAAAAGACTCCCAAAGCACAAAATTACTTGTACATCATTTGAAAGTAAGCCCAGCTGGCAATATTGAACCCTGTTGGATATACCGATAATGACAATTAAGCAATATTTCCCTTCCCTTTGGCATTTAAGACAATCAGATCCAAGTGGCATCACTGTACTCCTCTGGGTATCACAAGGGGTTAATCCGTACAAGTACTGGGGAGAATCCTGCTTACACAGTGAGTTAATAAGACTAACATAAACTATTAGCACAGCTCCATTACATTCTCCCATAATAATGTGCCGCCTGTCAATCATTTGCACAATTAAATTGTTTAATGAATAAATTTGCATTGCTAATGGCAGGGCTGAAGGAAACATCTGGTTAAAGCTGTTTAATAGCTTACCATGCATCAGAAGGCCATATGGAATGTTAAAGAAAATGCTGTTTTGATGCTAACTAAATGAAAAGTATCACTCATACTAATTTGGGCTGTTTGACAGAGAGGAAATCACTTAGTAAGAGTGATGCTAGAGTATTACAAGCACTACTTTTAATTGCCATTGGTAAAGTAAAGCGTTTAGGTTTGAAACCTTCATGACCGATTGTAACAGAAAGGAGTCTCTCAAACTGTTTTTTCTTCACTGAATTTTTAATTCAGACAAGGCAGCAAAATCCTCTTGACAGACAGGCAGACAGAAAGCAGGACTGTTGAAAACACATGGAACGATTGCAAGTTGACACTATTGCATAGATGGCTTTGTTGGAAAATATTACAGAATGATTGATAGCAGTCTGGAAGAAAGTGGGCAGCAAAGGAAGCTGTGGAAGATGCAAAGGCTGCCCTTTGTATCAGTGATATCATGGGGCAAGTACAGCATGGAAGAGAAGGCCTTGGTCTCAGTTCATCTCCTACATGGCACAAGCAGCTCCAGCTCAACGGAGGAAGCTGGTAGTTAACGAGGTGCAAAAGCAGGAGGAGAGGATGAGGTGTGTGTAAAGGCAGTTTCCCAGGCCAAGCAGGGAGAATGGGCGTTTAATGCTATTAGTGTCATTTTCCTTGTCAGGCTATGAATACTTTTGAATTAGCATTTTATAGTTTTGCAAAATAAATTTTATTTTAAACTGTAAAATAAACTGTAGACATCAACTCTATTTCTTGAAATTATTTTTCCTCATACACAAAAGCAAAGATTTTGCTACAAAGGATTTTCCTATAATTATTTGTTTTTGAGAAATTTGGAGAAATTCTACATTAAACTTTTGACTACAACTGTGTTTGTATACACACATACACACACACAGACACACACACACACAGTTGTAGTCAAAAGTTTACATACCCCAATGGAAATGTATAATTTCTTGAAATTTCTCAAAAACAACTAATTATACAGTGCCTATAGAAAGTCTACACCCCCCTTTCAAAATCTTCACATTTTGTTGCCTTATAGCCTGGAATTAAAATGCATTTAATATATATATATATATATATATATATATATATATATATATATATATATATATATATATATATATTATATATTAATAATCTACACATCCTACCCCACAGTTTTTTTAATTTAAAAACACATCCTACCCCAAAACTTGTGAGATTTCTAAATAAATTCAGCAGTTCCTGTAGGTTCCCTCTGCTGGGTCAAGGTGCTTTCAAAAGAACTCTGGGACAAAGTTGTTGAAAGGCACAGATCAGGGGATGGGTATAAAAAATATATCAAAGGCCTTGAATATTCTTTGGAGCACGGTCAAGACAATTATTAAGAAATGGAATGTGTATGCCACCACCAAGACCCTGCCTAGATCAGGCTGTCTCTCCAAACTAGATGACCGAGCAAGAAGAACACTGATCAGAGAGGCTACCAAGAGGCCAATGGCAACTTTGCAAGAGCTACAGCTTTTATGGCCAAGACTGGTCAAAGTGTGCATTGGACAACAATATCCAAAGCACTCCACAAATCTGGCCTGTATGGTAGGGTGGCAAGAAGGAAGCCATTACTCAAGAAAGCCCATCTTGAATTCCATTTGAAGTATGCATAAAAAACACTCAGGAGATTCTGTAGCCATGTGGCAAAAAGTTTTGTGGTCTGATGAAACTAAAATGGAACCTTTTGGACTAAATGCAAAGCGTTATGTTTGGCGCAAACCCAACACAGCACATCACCCAAAGAACACCATCCCTACTGTGAAGCACGGTGGTGGCAGCATCATGTTATGGGGATGTTTCTCATCGGCAGGGACTGGGGCACTTGTCAGGATAGAAGGAAAAATGAATGGAGCAAAGTACAGAGAAGTCCTTGAGGAAACTGCTGAAACTGGGACGGAAGTTCACCCTTCAGCATGACAATGACCCAAAGCACACAGCCAAAGCTACACTGGAGTGGCTAAGGAACAAAAAGGTAAATGTCCTTGAGTGGCCCAGTCAGAGCCACAACCGAAATCCATTCGAAAATTTGTGGCATGAATTGAAGATTGTTGTCCATCTGACAGGGCTTGAACAGTTTTGTATAGATGAATAGTCAAATATTGCCAAATCTAGGTGTGCAAAGTTGGTAGAGCCCTATCCCAACAGACTCACAGCTGTAATTGCTGCCAAAGGTGCTTCCACCAAGTATTAACTCAGGGGGCTGGAGACTTATCCAATTATGATCTTCCAGTTTTGTATTTTGAATATATAATTTTTTCTCAATAAAAACCCTTCTCCCCTTAACAGTGTGGAGTATGGTGTTTAAAATAAAATCATCATTTAAATGTATGAAACTCTGAGGCAGTGGCATAACAAAATGTGAAAACAGTTCAAGGGGGTGTATACTTTCTATAAGGACTGTGTATGTGTGTGTGTGTGTGTGTGTGTGTGTGTATATATATATATTAGCACATATATATATTAATATATATATAAATATATATATATAAAACAAATTAGCTACAGCCACTTTAAGCAGGGCAATGTTAAGCCTAGAATTGGCACTACAGTGGGGGGACAGAATGCATTGCCATTGTAATTGCTCTGCCCACCTAAGTGATGTAGCGAGCTGAAATAAGTTCTCACAATGCCTGGTGAGGAGGAGGAGGAGCAGTGTGCCTCTAGTGTGTACTTCTGGAAACTTCACCTCTGAACTCCACCAGAGCAGGGGAGCATGGTTCAGACACTGCAACCAAATGAATGCTGCAGCTCTGTGCCCCTGGGGTCTTGTGTATGTATGAGTCTGGCTGTCCAGGCGGGGAGCGGGCTGCAGAGTGAAGCGGAAAACAAACACTATTATCCCACTGATTATCATTACAGATCCTCTGTTCTTGGATAGTCATGTGTCAGCACTGAAAAGTAATGCTCAGGGATTGCTGGAGAGACTGATTAGAGAATCAAATTTGTTTACAGAAAGGGACCATCATCCTCTTAATTGTATTTACTTGAAACACATTATATTTCTTTTTGTACTTTATGGCAGTGGGAGAACAAGAGGATTGTGTCAAATGGAGTGGGAAGCTCATTAGATTTTATTTCTAAGCTCAGCATACTGATTGTAAACATTTTGGAAAAAAAACAAAACGTGCCTGTGATAGGAGTAGCATCACGGCCCAGGCTGGCTGCCGGTAGGAATTAGACCCAGAGACAGAAAGCTGCAGTTTAAGTGCTGGTGCGCACGTTTATTAACAAAACAAAAACAGGAACAAAATAAACTGGCACGAGGGCCAAAATAAAAGGTTGAAACAAAAGAATAACTATGTGTAGGTTGGGCATGCGCCTTCACTACAGATACAAAACAATACAAAAATCACAGCACGTCACAAACACTCGACGATGAGCATCTCCTGTTACAACTACAAGGTAGTTCATTTTCAGTGTTTAATTTTTAGGAGCACACCTTAATCACATCTCTTTTGGTATAATGTTTTATGAGCTGATTCAGGTTCATCATTTTAACTTTATGAAACACTGCACTTCTTGCAATAACGGTGATGTTCTAGAAACAATATAAAAGCAAAGGAGTTGGATGGAAAACATATCTACCAACTTTCAAATTGAACCTCTGTTTATTCTTCTAATATATTTATTCAATTTTATTCACGTATAATCTAAAAAAAGTCATAACCTGCATACATGTCATTAAGCGGTCACGCCCGTGCACTTCTTTAATTCTCTAGTACAGTGGTTCTCAATCTGTGGTCTGCCTTCAGGTGGTCCGTGATAATGTTACATAATTACGGAAAGGAAGTAGCAGCATAGTTTATAGACCCTATTGCAAACCCAAAATTTGAGACATTAAAAACTCAGCTGTATTGTACTCAACACAGCAGCTTCTAAAGTAAGGGATAATGCGCGACAGAGTATGCTTTGTGTTGCATTAGCATACTGCTGTAGTTGGTTTGGAGGCTGGAGGTTTTAAACGTTTCCATTTATTGTAATTAATTAAAAATTCATAAGAACAGCACGGCGGCCAACATAACAAAATTGAGTACTCTTGACCAGCCAAATTACGCACTGAAGCATAGAATTATCATAACAGGCCATTTACATTTTCAAGACAAACTGTTTTTAAGTTGATTACTGTTTCTTTACATTTCATCAAATCAATAAAAACACCAGCTGCCCAAGAATTTTGTATTTTTTTCGATTTCATTAAGTTGTTGTTTCAAGTGAAATTTTGCTTCTTTTAGGCTAATGTTAGCCATTCTACAGTCATTGAAGTGTGCTTTGGCAAAAATAAGTTCAGCCATGCATTGTAATATTTAATTGCATGGTAAAAAATCCTTAACAGCCAATCAGTGTACAGCATCCAAACATTCCATTTTATAAAGACTGTAGCTGAAGATTCATAGCTCCGACTGTGCTGTTACCGCATGGATATATTTTAAGTAATTCACATAAATACATTTCTGCTGTAATTATTCATTTCAAAATCTAAGTTTTTATTCCCCTCTCATGTTATGAAAAGTAAACTAGAACCGTTCTTTAAAAGAAACAGGCCCACCCATTGCATTAAAACAAAGAAAGGTCAGTCTACTGTTATTCTTGTATTATAGTGATTTTTATATGTGATTATTTTTCAGTCAGCTATACTGTTTATTGTGTGGTGAGATAAAACAAAAAAATCCAGGTGGTCCGCAAACAAAAAAGTTTGAGAACCAATGCCCTAGTGTTGAATAAGGGGAGGCCAAACCGATTGCATAAACTCATACAGTGTGTTGATCATGTACTGGCTAACAGATTTTCAAATACCCAGACACAAAGTTTATCTAGAATAATCGCAGACTCGGGTAATCAAAGTTTAACTCTCTGCGGTCCTATGTGGGACCAGGTCCGACATTAAAATTTTCCCTTTCCAGTCCGATGTCGGACCCTGTCTGACATCAATAAAAAGACGTAAAGCACAGGTCTTTAGTCATTTTTTTTCTCTGGAAAAAGCTGAGAAAACTTTTCGACGGCTGACTGTGACCAATAGGAGCCAAATGAAACCGAAAAAGGGCGTATCTCATAGCCCCATGCATTACAGAGATAACACAGACATTACAAAGGAGATAGCTGCTTCTGCATCCAGCGCTCAAAGAATATCACAGACATTTGCAGAGCTTTTTGAGATGTTATAGTAATAAAATAATGACTTGGATCACATTATTGAGGAGTTTAGTGATAAAACGAGTGATCAGGAGAAGATTTATCAGTGTGCATGTCTATAAAGAGGTATGTGAAAAATACAGTGAACAAGGGGTGGGGCTTGGCTGTAGATACAGTACTGACTGTCCTTTTGAGATTGAATGCATTTTAAACCTGTTTTACTCTGCAAAAAACATACATTTTAAACAGCGTGTGTAAAATAAACATCGCTTGTGAAAATAAGTTTGACCTGACGCGCCTGACAAGCGCTGAATAAATGGACTGCAAAGAGTTAACGACTCAGTAAATATTTACTCCTTCAGTTTATTAACACCTAAATAGATTGAGTGATCGCAGATCTACTTCAGATCCTAGCTCACAGACAGTCCAGGCACTTCGGTGTCTTCACAAACTAATAGCATTAATAATATATAAAACAATATGGTTACATTACCCAGTTTAAAGCACCCATGTACACTAATGCATACAATATAACAACCTCTCTAAAGCTAATAATAATAATCCTATCCTACAGCATCATGCTTCAATACAGGTGAGATATAAATTCAAGATTATGCTTAACCTCCGCAGAGAAGCATGTCTTAAAATATAAAATGTCAAAGAAAGGACATTCGTCCAAATCAGAGGCTCTGAAAACAACACCAGCAGTCATCGTCACAGAGAGGTCTTCAAAAGATGGACCAGGCATGCTTGTGTTATTAAGCTTGGCTGATAACTAATTGTAATTTTGCTCCCGTATTTATATGACGTTTTCTCTCCTTTCATGTGTCAGAAGACTTAATTAAGCATACACATCTGGTTTGGTAGACATCCTTTATCTCTAAAATTAATAATATACTTTCTGATACCAGACTACTCCTTAAAACTAATAGTATGCAGTGCCAGGCTTTCTCCAGCTTTTCTAAGGTAAGGATATATGAGGTTTTCTCTAAAACTAATCATATATGTTCTTGTACTAAGGAATTCCTCTCACTTGTTAAGATAAAAGATAAAAGAAACTCAGCTGCATGCACATTCCAAGTGGCCCTGTCAAGGTTATTAAAATATGCTATTGTTGTATAGTTCACATAGTCTCTAGTTTAGGCTAACACAGATTTCTGCAATACTATTTTTTACATTTTCTAAATCAGTACAGCGTTTTACAATACTATTATTGCCTTTAGCGGTTACTTTTCTTCCAATGGTCTTCTGAGCACAGTATCCAGTTCTCTTCCAAGATATCAAAGTGCTCCCAGCAGGATTGGAAATCCTTTTCTGGTTCTGTTCTTAAAGGTTCCTTAAAAGCCACCACAGGGTCCGGAATCCAGCGATAACATCACAAGTGTGTTTTACTAAATAAGCTGCCTAGTATGTACAGGATATTTGATTTAGCTGAGCCCATTTCACTGGATGGGTTTCATTACATCCCATTCATTCAATTTTCCTTATATTATCTTGTTCAACATTTAAATGAGAAAAGGATATTCCCTGTTGGTCATTACATTCAAACATTATTTCACAATGTTTTACAGTAAGAGAACATGGTTCTGCTTGTGACAACCCAGTTCTACACTTTTGACATCCACACAGTTGTCTGGGCATATATGTATGTCCCCGTTTTCAAGAGAGTTTCCCACAGGGAGCAATGGTTCTGGACATTTCATTTATACATTTCAATTTTTTTTGTTAGGTATTCCTTCCATGCAAAATATCTGAATTGGTCAGATTTCACTTTTTTTCATCAGAGGGTTCCCGAGCCTCATTATCATAAGAACATAAGAACATAAGAAACTTTACAAACGAGAGGAGGCCATTTGGCCCATCTTGCTCATTTGGTTGTTAGTAGCTCATTGATCCCAGAATCTCATCAAGCAGCTTCTTGAAGGATCCCAGGGTGTCAGCTTCAACAGCATTACTGGGAAGTTGATTCCAGACCCTCACAAAAAAGTGCCTCCTATTTTCTGTTCTGAATGCCCCTTTATCTAATCTCCATTTGTGACCCCTGGTCCTTGTTTCTTGTTTCAGGCTGAAAAAGTCCCTTGGGTCGACACTGTCAATACCTTTTAGAATTCTGAATGCTTGAATTAGGTCACCACGTAGTCTTCTTTGTTCAAGACTGAACAGATTCAATTCTTTTAGCCTGTCTGCATATGACATGCCTTTTAAGCCCAGAATAATTCTGGTTGCTCTTCTTTGCACTCTTTCTAGAGCAGCAATATCTTTTTTATAGCGAGGTGACCAGAACTGCACACAATATTCAAGATGAGGTCTTACTAGTGCATTGTACAGTTTTAACATTAGTTCCCTTGATTTAAATTCAACACTTTTCACAATATATCCGAGCATCTTGTTAGCCTTTTTTATAGCTTCCCCACATTGTCTAGATGAAGACATTTCTGAGTCAACAAAAACTCCTAGGTCTTTTTCATAGATTCCATCTCCAATTTCAGTATCTCCCATATGATATTTATAATGTACATTTTTATTTCCTGCGTGCAGTACCTTACACTTTTCTCTATTAAATGTCATTTGCCATGTGTCTGCCCAGTTCTGAATCTTGTCTAGATCATTTTGAATGACCTTTGCTGCTGCAACAGTGTTTGCTACTCCTCCTACTTTTGTGTCGTCTGCAAATTTAACAAGTTTGCTTACTATACCAGAATCTAAATCATTAATGTAGATTAGGAATAGCAGAGGACCTAATACTGATCCCTGTGGTACACCACTGGTTACCACACTCCATTCTGAGGTTTTTCCTCTAATAAGTACTTTCTGTTTTCTACATGTTACCCACTCCCTAATCCATGTATATGTGTTTCCTTGAATCCCAATTGCATTCATTAATCTTTTGTGCGGGACTTTGTCAAAAGCTTTCTGGAAATCTAAATAAACCATGTCATATGCTTTGCAATTATCCATTACCAAAGTTGCATCCTCCAAAAAATCAAGCAAGTTAGTTAGACACGATCTCCCTTTCCTAAAACCATGTTGACTGTCTCCCAGCACCCTGTTACCGTATAGGTACTTTTCCATTTTGGATCTTATTATAGTTTCCATAAGTTTGCATATAATAGAAGTCAGGCTTACTGGTCTTGAGTTACCTGGTTCAGTTTTGTTTCCCTTTTTGTGGATCGGTATTACGTTTGCAATTTTCCAGTCTGTCGGTACCACCCCTGTGTCAAGAGACTGCTGCATGATCTTGGTTAGCGGTTTGTAAATTACTTCTTTCATTTCTTTGAGTACTACTGGGAGGATCTCATCCGGCCCAGGGGATTTGTTTTTTTTAAGAGCTCCTAGTCCCTTTAACACTTCTGCCTCAGTTATGCTAAAGTTATTTAAAACTGGATAGGAACTGGATGACATGTGGGGCATGTTGTCAGTGTCTTCCTTTGTAAAAACTTGTGAAAAGTAATCATTTAATATATTTGCTATTTTTTTTTTCTTCATCTACGATTTTGCACATTTAAAACATTTAAACATTTAATCTCCTCTTTGAATGTTCGCTTGCTGTTGTAATATTGGAAAAACATTTTGGAATTGGTTTTAGCTCCCTTAGCAATGTTCATTTTTATTTCTCTCTTGGCCTTTCTAACTTCCAGTTTGACTTGCGTTTGCAGTTTGTGTACTCTTTCTGCGTACTTTCTTTTTGGTCCTTTTTTAATGCTCTGTAAAGTCCCTTTTTTCGCTGAATATTTTTTTTTAATTGATCTATTAAACCATTTTGGCAATTTAGTTTTACATTTAGATTTGTCTACTTTAGGGATGTAATTGTTTTGCGCCTCTAGTACTATATTTTTGAAGAACAACCATCCTCCTTCTGTGGGTGGTTTCTCTATTTTACTCCAATCTACTTCTGTTATTCTTTGTTTCATACCTTCATAGTTTGCTTTTCTAAAATTGTAAACCTTAGCTTTAGTCATTACTTTTGGGGTTTTAAAGAACACTTCACAGTTTGCCAGTGGTTCTCTGACCTCTGTTTTAGTTATTCTATCTTCGTTATTTGAAAAGACTAAATCAAGGCATGCCTCCCCTCAAGTCGGTGCCATGACAAATTGTGTTAGGAAGCAGTCATTTGTCATTTCCACCATTTCTATTTCATCCTTCGCGCTACCCACCGGGTTTTCCCATTTTATTTGGGGGAAGTTGAAATCCCCCATTAGTATGGCTGTCATTGTATAACAGATTATTTTGCTCACCGTCTGAATCTGGCGGTCTATAGCATGCTCCTATCATTATGCCCTTTGAATTTTTGACAGTTATTCTGACCCATATTGATTCGGTTTTCTTTTCTTTGTCCAGGTTTAACACCTGGGCTTCAAAACTGTTTCTTATGTATAGCGCTAACTCCTCCTCTTCATCTGCATAGTAAGTGGAGAACCCTGTAGTTCCTGCAGAGCGGATGGTCTCCTCCTGAGTATACACAGCACCCCTCTGTAGGATGGCGTTGCAGTCGCCCAGAGCAATCTCCACTGGATGTTTTATGCTGACGGACACTCAGTTGAGACCCGCCCACCTACTGATTGAGGCCCAGCACAACCAATCACTCGCTGCCCTTCCCCTCAACCAAGCCTAGCATTCAGCAATTCTCAATCGAGCGCCCGTCTGTAAAAAAACAGTTTCCACATATTAATTACCAACACTAATTTCCTCATGTGCAATCGACAGATCTGAATTTTGTTCATCGCGGTTTTCTTTTGAAACCTCTCCAATTACATGACAATAATTTGTTATGTTCCTCATCTTGGTTTGAAAAGTTTTCAAACTGTCTGGAAACGAGTAGCCATCGCACGGATAAATCAGTGAAATTGGCGGGGTATGGGATTTGTAGTTTTTAATGTGTAATTAACAGTGGACAGTGGACACCAATAAACTACATTCCCAGAGTTCAAATCTGTTTTTTTATGTTTTATACTGCCAGTTAAAAAAAAAATCACATTTATTTTTTGTAGTCAACCTTTAGGAGTTTCTAGTGGCACACTGAGCCTAAATTAAAAAGTACGTTCACACAAGCACGTTTTTTGTCGTGTATGTTGTTTTGTTTCCGATTGAGTTGCTGAGAACAGTTGCCACAGTTATTATTATGGAGGTGTACTTGCCACTCTCTGTTTTACTGTTTTCTGTAAACCTTGATATCCTGTCAGTTAAGAAAAGGCTTCATACAAACCTTGTTTTAACGTTGTCTTTATTACACTGGCCAGAGACACGCACTTACATCTGTATTGTCATATTTTCTACATTTCTTTCAATTCTCAAATTAATAAATCAAAACCCAGATAGTAAAAAGAGACCCGGGTAGCGTCGGGTAATGTAAAACCCAGGTTTTACAGTAGATTAATTTGTGCACATTTTTAATAAAGGTGACGATATTATAGCAGCTGTCCTGCATAGTAATACCCAGGTTTTCAGGTACCCGTGCAGACCTTGACTATATATACAGTGCTCCCTCTCTATAAGGCTCTTGGTTATAATGCGCCTTGGATATAACACTACAACAGCATGTCCCCCAATTCCCTATACTTGCGCTTCATGCCATATTTCTACATTAAATACAGTCCCGGTGTTGTTCAAACTGTAAACAACTTCTCAGTCTAACTTCCTTTTCTGTCTCTCCCTTTTTATACAGTATCTAAACTGAAGAAGAGTTGCGCTTTTTAACAGATATCTTATTAAATAAATAAGGATGAGCAATACTTGACGATAATATCCTTGAGTAATAGAAAGAAGACAAGCGTTGAATTGACAACAGAACTGGCGGAAGGCACAGGTGTTGTTGTCCATCCATCAACAGTCCAAAGCACCTTTTACCATTTTTCCATAGTCCAATTTCTGTGTTCTTGTGCATATTTTAGCCTTTTAGTCTTGTTCCCCTTTCTTAACAGAGGTATTCTTACTGCAACACATCCTTTAAGTCCTGATATTCAAGAGTGACCTTCGAACTGTTGATTTGATGGACAACAACACCTGTGCCTTCTGCCAGTTCTGTTGTCAATTCAACGCTTGTCTTCTTTCTATTCCTTAAGGATATTATCTTCAAATATTGCTCATCCTTGTTAGACAGCTTGTTGGGTCTTCCAGTCCTGGGTTTGTCAATTACAGATGATGTTTCTCTGTACTTGTTGATTATGCTTCAGATACCACACCTTGAAAATCGAGTGATGCAATCTGTTTCACTCAATGTGTTTCCTTCTTTATGCAAGTCAATGTTGTTATAATAGTAGAAAACACCAGTGGAGGCTTTGAGTAAATTGTTGATGCTCATAATGCATCAGAGTAGAAAAATGCAACATGTCTAAGACTTTTGCACAGCAGTATATATATATATATATATATATATATATATATATATATATATATATATATATATATATATATATATATATATATAGGGCTGTCACTCGATTAACATTTTTGATCGGTTAATTTATGGGCATTACTTGATTAAAAAGGTGACGGCATTATAGCATCTGTCCTGCATAGTCATACTAAAAAATCAATAGAATCTAAAAAAATTTAAATGTGCCCAATGGGAATTTGGTCTTTTTAAAAAAAAAAATGTTTTATTATTATTATTATTTTCAGTAAATGTAACACCTTTTCATAGAACATTGGTTGTTTACATAGCTACTTGGCTTCCTTCCTGTACTTCTGAATCTAGCAGAACCTGAGGCACCAAAGAGATGAAGCCGTTTAGAATCTTGTTACAGGTTGTTGGAAAACATGGATTGAGAATCGATTAGCAGTTTGCTACGCATGTGGACTGGCAGAGCTATACTGGTGTTTTTTTCTGAAAAGAGACTAATATTGCAGATAGCAGACTGTTTGGTTCAAATTGCATGTACTGCTAACCATTGATAGAGACCTTGTGTCTACAAGTTTCTTGCCCAGCATTGACTGCAAGCTAAAAAGATAACAATGCTGTGGACCAGAAGGGGCCAGGATGTAAGACTTTGGAATGCAAAGCATAAAGGGGCTAAAAGGGGCTGACGTTGGACCCAGAGGTTCTCAGCGAGGTCGAAAGAGATAATGCCACTAGGATCAAAGGGGCAGATTTATGGACCTTTTTTCTCCAGGAGTGTGAAGAATGCACTGAGTTCAGAGGTTGTCACACTAGACTACACACACACACACACACACACACACACACACACACATACATACACACACACACACACACTAAATTAACAGAATAATGTGTTGTACCTTGACCATTGGTTAAGTGTCAGAGAAAGGGGAGGTGGACCATCTATACAGAAGGGTATTTAATGTCATGCAAACATTGTAATGATGAGTATTCTGTTTGTCCTGTACCTGGGACCAGACTCCCTGCATATTTCAATAAACCTGGCAACTGATTGAAGAAAAGGACTCGGTGCATTTTCTTGAATCTACTTAATCACCATAATTACTTCAAAGGTGCCTGAGAACAATGTGGCAACTGCGTAGAACACAAATAATGCTTAAAAGTAACTCATTTCCCAAATTCCTCTTGTTAGTGAATTTCAAATATCTGATGCAGCTGGAAACTCGAGACAGCAAATTAACCAGTGGGTATAGGGGGGGTCACTGGTTCACAGACAGAGGTAGCTAAGGTCAGTGTCCTCCAGGGCACTGTGTAGTAGGTAATAAGAATATTTATTAACTAGTTATAGTCAGACAGTGGGTGTCAAAGGAGCTTCCCCTCACAGCCATGCCACAGTGCACCTTCACCTTGACCCCAGCACCCCCTTCTGTCTGCCATGCAGTCCGAGGCCTCCCTCCAACAGAGACTGCCAATTATGCCAAGTTTAAGTGGGAGTTTTGTGATGTTGACAAATGTCCACAGGGAACCAAAATGAGACTCCCAAACTCCTGAGCCAGAATTTGAGATGGCTTTGAGCTTGTGTGTAGACTCCTTAGTGCTAGTTTGTATTCAAATCATGTAGCAGTGTGTGATACTTCAACTGATAGCCCTACCTAGACAATACAAAAGCAGGGTAAAGACAGCTTTTGAGAAAAATGATGATAAGCTAATATTGGAGAAACAGAACCCAGGATCGCTCAGATGATTGCAAACACAAATATCAAGGGGGATGTAAAAAAAAAAAAAAAGCAAGTACAATGATATTAGTAGCCCCTGACTCTTTAATATAAAACCAGAGCCATTGAAAACGAAAAAAACAAAAAACAAAAAACAGAAAACAAAATCAAATACATGAATGAATAAATACCGACAGTGAAGTAAATATTTTCTGTCAGGAATGCTTGAGTGAAGACACTAACAGTTGCCTGTAAACGAGTGCAGGCTCACCATCGTTTACCTACGTGCTTGAGGACGCCTATGGTTTTAATCTCCTCGGTGATATCAACCCCACAGGTATTGAGAAACAAAACACTCCAGATAGAGAACACGCTGCTGAGATTGCAGCTGAAACTGCTACCCTATCCCCTGGTACAGTGGTGCGATTCAGAAACGAGCTTCTAATTACAGAAGTAAACTCTCAATTGCTGCTTGAGCGAGTGCATACTTCCTAAGGGAGAATGAAAGGAGCCTAGTGCTTCTTATTGAATTGAGAAGCTCCGCACAATAATAGAGACCCTCCAATTGGATTCCTTTAATCTTGAAAGAATTGTTACAAAAAAAAAAAATACAGAATTCTGTTGATAGCAGAAGTGTCAAAGTGTTTTTTTTTTTTTTATTAAAATGTCGACAAGGTGGTCGTAATTCTTAAAAACCTCACATACATTAATAAAAATAGTAAAATGACTAGTGAAGTAAAAGGAAAAAGGTAGATTAACCTACTATTCATCAAAAACAAAGTGCAGCTATCTAATATCGTCACAATGAATATAACACCATATACAAACTGAGCATTATTAGTAGAGACAACTACAACTATGTACATCTTATACTTTTTTGCAATTACTTCTAAAGAGGGGAATACAATGCTAATATTGGAAATATGAAAGCACACCAAATATTAAAATATACTGACGGATAACATTCAAAAATACAAATCTATAAGTGCAATAATAAAACCACCTGTATATTCAGTAATTTGGAAAAAAGCTATTGGCTAAACAAAGAAGAAACATAAGAAACAATACAGAAAGCCATTAATCCATGCTAATGTATACTGCTGTATATTAAACATGACAGTGGCATAGGCAATCACAAGAGACATCTTGTGCAAGATGTAACACTTGTTCTCAACAGTTTATATATATATATATATATATATATAAGGTATAATATATATTATATATATAATATATATATATATATATTTGTTACCTTAGTTAAGGGATAGTGGAAGAATGCTCTGCTAGACCTGATAATAGCCCAGACTATTCTCTGCCAACCTTGTCCCATATCACATTACAGGTGAATGTTAATCAGTCATCTAGGCGTGTCATTTTTCCAAAATCTAAAACGTCTCTACGTGTTATACCTGTGACTGCAATAAGCTGGCCTGCTACACGTTCTGAAGAGACTACTGAAGAGGATACCAGGTAAGTCTATGTAGCTAGCTTGCCATCTCAACATTTATATATTTTTGAAAAATAACAAGTGCACTACACTGTCTTTCTACACAACAGATTTTTTTTTTTTTAGCATTTACACCTTTTATGTACATTCAGCTTTTTTCATTTGTGTACACTGCAGTTATACCTCCTTATATAGATATATATAATATATAATTTTATATGTATGTAATATCTATTTTAAATAGATTTTATGCTGACGTAAACGAGTGGTGCCAAATGTCTCAAAATAAACAGTCGGTTGAGTTTGCACTACACAATGCATTACAGAGACTTTCCTGCAAATCTGTTTGCACGTTGGCTGTGCTAACAATGTGTTGACAACATGCTGACATCACACAGATGTCAACAGCATCTGCCACTTCTGTCCAATGAATATTAATCAGACGTTCAAAAGGACATGTTCACTTATTACCTTGTCTTTTGTCTTCCCCTTCTTCTGCTCTTGAAATCTGTGCTTTTATCAGCACTTTCTTCTCAGCTGTTTGTCTTTTGTCTTTTTTTTACAGGATTCTCTGACATCTCTGTAGTATGCTGTAGACTGGTCTGAATTCTACAGCTACAATTGATTTAATTAAACCTATGTTCTTATTTTCTTAAATAATGATCAAGATCCCTTTTTGTAAAAAAAAAAAAAAAAAAAAGGTTTTTCTTTTTTTGTTAATTGTATTTAAATGGGAGTGTATTCCAATGCACAGCTAATGAGTTTTATTTGTTAAGAGGAAGTCGTCTGTTTTCTTTAAGGAATGGCAATGCTAGAAGTTGTTTTTGAGCTAGGGGTATGGACTGTACTATTAACCTTTCAGGCAAGGCAACCTCACATGGGAATGTATACAAAAAAAAAAAAAAAAAAAAAACTCTTCTGTAGTCTTTATATGGGTACATATGGAAAACGCAAATGCAGGACATCCTCAGATCGTTTGTTAAGGAAACAAATGCAATAGAAAATATATTTATTATGTATTCAAAACTACTTAAGCTATTTTCAATATTTCATGCATGAAAGCTATCAGTTAGGTGCGTGTACATCCTTCTCCTCACTCTAAGTAATAAAAGCCAATGAATAACATATTCTGAATACTCACACAATAAGCCAGGAGCTGGAAACAGCATGCTGCCCTGGTGTGTAGAATTTAAGAACATAAGACAGGTTACAAACGAGAGGAGGCCATTTGGCCCATCTTGCTCGTTTGGTTGTTAGTAGCTTATTGATCCCAGAATCTCATCAAGCAGCTTCTTGAATGATCCCAGGGAGTCAGCTTCAACAGTATTACTGGGGAGTTGGTTCCAGACTCCACACTTCTCTGTGTAATAAAGTTCCTACTATTTTCTGTTCTGAATGCCCCTTACTAATCTTCATTTGTGACCCCTGGTGCTTGTTCCTTTTTTCAGGTAAAAAAAGTCCCCTGGGTCGACATCAATACCGTTTAGAATTGTGAATGCTTGAATCAGATCACCATGTAATCTTCTTTGTTCAAAACTCAATAGATTCAATTATTTTATCTTGTTGCATCACAAACCTTCTGTTTTTAAACTTTTTATACCAGATGTACTATGCTAGATATTATTTTACCCTGTTACTTTTTTCCTTTTCACTCTGCAACTTAAATAATGAACAGAGGTATTTATACATACAAACATAAATTATATAAAAAAGACCCATAGTTAAAGTCTTCATTAAGGTCATGTGGTGCAACAGAATTAAAAAAAATATATCCAAAAAGTGTTTGGAAGAGTTGTTTGTCAACTGAGCCACCTCTAAAGCCAATTTTTAAAAGCCCAAAATACCAGATCAGATCTGGAATGTTGTTTTTTATTAAAATCTACAGCTAAAGGACAGCGAGTATCATTTCTCCTTGTAGTACTTTTGTGTTCATTAATATGGGTCTTCAAGGGTCGTGTTGTTTTACTGACATACATCAATGAAAAAGGCCACTGTATGACAGAGACAACATAGAAGCACACGTAGTAATATCTCTCAGTATAATGCATTTAGCTGTGTTGAGGTTTTGAAAATAAGTTTTTTTTTAGTGTTTGCGCAGCAGGAACACCTCCCACACGGGTGATGTCCTGGAGCCGCTGAACCAAAAAAAGTTTGCTCCTGTTCTGTTTCGTGTACTGCATGAACTACAAAATCATTAATGTTTTTTAGTGTGCAATTGTAAAACATGCCAGTGTCTCTGAATAATCTATCTGATTTGATACGATAAACTTGAGTATTTGAGACAACAAACTAAGTTTTTTTTCTTTTGTTTTGTTTTTTGGCTGTAGTAAATGTTCTCTATGTGCATACAGTGCCCACTTCACAACTTTTTTGACAATTGTGTTTTTAAAATACATTCCTCAGTTAGGGTTTCTATATAAAGCCAAAAAGAGAGCTACCCATAACTTTATAAAAAGGAAAATTAACCAAAAATGTTTTTTTTTTATTATTTCTTAAAATTGTATTTAAAAATCTATTATAATTACTATATTAATACATTTTTTTATGTTGTTTTGATATCTGCATGATTTCATGTCAAATTGTCTCCAATATTATTATTATTATTATTATTATTATTATTATTATTATTATTATTATTATTATTATTTGTGTTGTTGTTATACTTTTTTCTAAACCATGTTTTTTATTGAGGTATTTTATAAAATATAACGGTTTCAACGGTTACATTTCCACATGGCAGTAGTAGCGAGCTTTACATTTTCTGACATTATACATGTATGGATGCTGTATCATTTAAATACCTAAATACATTTTAACCCTTTACTGCACTGGTGATGTTCCCATACCAATGTAATGCCTATATTGTCAATATCAAATCCCTGTAGGAAGGATTGTTGTCCACTTTTTTACCTTTTCAAGGCAATTGGCCAATTTTTTTTTTTTTTTGTATTTTTTGATCATCCTTAGCATCGGTGGCTGGGTGTGGAGTTCCATCTCTGCGCTCTGTCGAGGGATCCCTTTTCCGAAGCCAGCTGCCTGCGAGCTGCCCTTGCCAGGCTGTTTCCAGAGCCCCTGCATTCTTGGGGGGAGCTCCCGTCGGTAGCACGTGATTTCCAACAGACAAACAAAAACAGAAGACAGGAACACAGAATCCTGTTTCACTGATTTCAATCTGATTCAGACTGAACCACTACATTGTAAAACAATGATAAGTGGCCACTACATTGTAAAACAATGATAAGCTGGTGTCCTCTGAATAATACAAGTCAAATCTTTTAAAGTAGATTGAGCACAACATTTTGGCGGGCCAGTGTTTAAAGAAAGGGGCTTGTTACAAGGAGACTCCTGGTTCAATCCTGGCTCAGCCACTGACTCACTCAATCCTGGCTCAGCCATTGACTCATTGTGTGTATGACCCTGAGCAAGCCACTTAACCTCCTTGTGTTCTGTCCTTCGGATGAGATGTAAAAGCTGAGATCCTATTGTAAGTGATGCACAGCTCATCTCCTAGTCTCTGTAAGTCACGTTGGATAAAAGCGCCTGCTAAATGACTAATTAATAATTACATTTGTTGAAGACACAGGTTCAAAAGCTAGACACTTTTCTGGCAATCAATCAGACTTCATTGACCTACTAAGTTCTACCAAAATCTTGCTCCGAGCTACATCTCAGAACTTCTGGTTCCTTACATTTCCAGACTGCATAAATACACATGTATTTACTAAGTACCTACAATGTAAATACATAGTAATTAGAGACACTTAGTGTAAAGTGTTACCTAAAACACTTTATCAAGAAACAAACTATTAAAATATTATACCTTTTATGTTTTATTTATTTATTTTAAATAAATTTAGTCTGTCCCATTATTATTTTCTGCCTGATTTTATCCCAATTTGGAATGCCCAATTGCTTTTCCCCTCACCGTAACGATTCCCCACATGGCTCTAACTCTCTCGCCCTGGACACCAGGCGACAGTGCTCACGACCAGCCCTGCACGCCGCACAACTGTGCTTCTACCAGATGAGCCACTCGGTGGGCCCCCTTGAGTTGGTTTTATGTTATCTTGAAAAGCTAGTGACCGGATCTTGAGATAGCTAGCTACAGTGTAATTTTATTGACACGTTATTCATTGCAAATATGACAAGACAATCCACGACCCACAGTATTTCCGTTATGAGGGCCGCAACAGTAATATACTCTCCCTTGGGCTGTGTCCTGGATTTCCATGACATATCCTCTATGTGATACTTTAACAGAGTGCTCAGCAACCAGAAATGTGGTAAAAGTCATTTACAGTACTATAGGCCCAAGTACAAATTATGACAGGATTTAGATTTGCAATACTACAAATGTGCCCAAATCTTCACCTTTTACATGGAGCATATCGCATATAAATAACCTGCTTTTCTGAAATAAGAAACACAAACCTCAGGCCAGTGTAGAGAAAGCGGCGATTGCAGGAGTCTCTGCTCCAGCAGACTGCCTGTGCTTCTGCTCTGGTGCCTCACTGAGCCGAGCAGCTGGAGCTGTTTAGATTAGAGGATGATGTGCTTCAAATAATTGCCTTAATCAAGAAAGGTTAATGAGCCTGTCTGAGTCTACAACTGCTGAGAGTGTTATCAAAGCACAGGGTTCATTTAGGCTGTGACATAACCTTCACCTCTTTAGCAATTATCCAGCGAGATCAATGCAGTGATAATAATCACTGCAGTGATACTAATCATGCAGTGATAACACCACTTAAATATTTCTCAGGGTATGCTGCCATGGAATAAATATGACTGTGGTTGATTGTCATTGGATGCAGGGGAGATCTCTTATCTTTTGCTATTGATGGACCTCAGGCTTCCGTAACAGGTCACATTTATAGTGTTTATTGTTTTGCTGCTGCAGTAACTGTGACAGGGTTTTAGTCTATTTTGTACAAGCCAACTGAATGTGGGAAAACAGCCTGGCTTAGAGGCCCTGTGCCACAAGCAAATTGGTGTAAGTTTGCACGTTATGAATAATTTTCTTTCAAATTCACGTTAGTGTCACGGGTAAAAGTATCGTATTTTGCTGAATGTGCATGGAACTATTTTTTAAATTATGTCTACAGATTATTATATTGTTTTAAACATCAAATACAGACATAAATGCACTGACATCATCAAAATCAACATAAAAGTTATTCAAGCCCTTTACAATAGCTTGTGAAACGGTGTTGTAACTAACAGCCTGTAAGTAATGTGTATCTACAAGGACAGCTTTCAGTGCTAGCATGTCAGATGCATGTTCATTATTTAGGTCTTGCAAAACAAATACAATGTGTAACCCATACTGATCTTGGGCAGTGATGGCTGACAAGCAACCAGACTGTTTTACCAGTTCCATAATCTCCTGTTTGTGATACTCAGCAACTTTAGGTAAGTATTCATGTCTCAGCTGGGCTGATGAAGGAATCACACCATTTGCTACACTTAAGAATTTACGTAACTTTTGGTTGTCCAATTTTTCAAGAGGGATATTTGTGCAAACAAATGCCTCTGTCAGGTTCAAATTCAATCTGTTTTCCACGGCTGCATTCCCCCGAGGGCACCGTTTTCCACGGCTGCATTCCCTTGGAGGCACTGTTTTCCATGGCTGCATTCCCTTGGAGGCACTGTTTTCCACGGCTGCATTCCCTTGGGGGCACCGTTTTCCACGGCTGGAATCCCTTGGGGGCACCGTTTTCCACAGCTGCATTCCCTTGGCGGCACTGTTTTCCACGGCTGGAATCCCTTGGGGGCACCGTTTTCCAAAGCTGCATTCTCTTGGGGGCACCATTTTCCACAGCTGGAATCCCTTGGGGACACTGTTTTTCACAATGAGATTTTCCATGAGATACGGTTTCCCTTGTTTTCTTAAAATAAGAGTCACTTGTGGGCAATGCAGTGTTTATAGGTTCCATTTATTTAGAAAACATAGATATTACAATTCAACTATAAAAAGCATTCTTTTTATTTTACGTTGTTTATTTTTGCTGAATGCAGAGAACCTGACTGAACCAAAGCAGAACACAACATACTGTTTTAACTTAACTCACATATTTTTCTTAGGTTTAACCAAAAAAAGTTGTTGTTTTATTCCCCTTGATTTAGCTTAATTCATAAATGTTATCAAAAACATAAAGGTTTTAAAATTAAAGTTAAAGTCAATATGCCTATGTGGCAGCGCAGAAGAAAAGCCTTGCACATAATGAGGACAAAGACAGACACCAAAACAAAAATAAACAAATACCATGCCTGCCTGAAATCACCAGCACGGTACTTCTTATTGTTTTGCTTTGTGTTAAGAACACAAGAACATAAGAAAGTTTACAAACGAGAGGAGGCTATTCGGCCCATCTTGCTCGTTTGGTTGTTAGTAGCTTATTGATCCCAAAATCTCATCAAGCAGCTTCTTGAAGGATCCCAGGGTGTCAGCTTCAACAACATTACTGGGGAGTTGATTCCAGACCCTCACAATTCTCTGTGTAAAAAAGTGCCTCCTATTTTCTGTTCTGAATGCCCCTTTGTCTAATCTCCATTTGTGACCCCTCGTCCCTGTTTCTTTTTTCAGGCTGAAAAAGTCCCTTGGGTCGACACTGTCAATACCTTTTAGAATTTTGAATGCTTGAATTAGGTCGCCACGTAGTCTTCTTTGTTCAAGACTGAACAGATTCAATTCTTTTAGCCTGTCTGCATATGACATGCCTTTTAAGCCCGGAATAATCCTGGTCGCTCTTCTTTGCACTCTTTCTAGAGCAGCAATATCTTTTTTATAGCGAGGTGACCAGAACTGCACACAATATTCAAGATGAGGTCTTACTAGTGCATTGTACAGTTTTAACATTACTTCCCTTGATTTAAATTCAACACTTTTCACAATGTATCCGAGCATCTTGGCCTTTTTTATAGCTTCCCCACATTGTCTAGATGAAGACATTTCTGAGTCAACAAACACTCCTAGGTCTTTTTCATAGATTCCTTCTTCAATTTCAGTATCTCCCATATGATATTTATAATGTAAATTTTTATTTCCTGCGTGCAGTACCTTACACTTTTCTCTACTAAATGTCATTTGCCATGTGTCTGCCCAGTTCTGAATCTTGTCTAGATCGTTCTGAATGACCTTTGCTGCTGCAACAGTGTTTGCCACTATACCAGTATCTAAATCATTAATGTAGATTAAGAATAGCAGAGGACCTAATACTGATCCCTGTGGTACACCACTGGTTACCACACACCATTCTGAGGTTTTTCCTCTAATCAGTACTTTCTGTTTTCTACATGTTAACCACTCCCTAATCCATGTACATGTGTTTCCTTGAATCCCAACTGCGTTCAGTTTGAGAATTAATCTTTTGTGCGGGACTTTGTCAAAAGCTTTCTGGAAATCTAAATAAACCATGTCATATGCTTTGCAATTATCCATTATCGATGTTGCATCCTCAAAAAAATCAAGCAAGTTAGTTAGACACGATCTCCCTTTCCTAAAACCATGCTGACTGTCTCCCAGGACCCTGTTACCATATAGGTAATTTTCCATTTTGGATCTTATTATAGTTTCCATAAGTTTGCATATAATAGAAGTCAGGCTTACTGGTCTGTAGTTACCTGGTTCAGTTTTGTTTCCCTTTTTGTGGATCGGTATTACGTTTGCAATTTTCCAGTCTGTCAGTACCACCCCTGTGTCAAGAGACTGCTGCATGATCTTGGTTAGTGGTTTGTAAATTACTTCTTTCATTTCTTTGAGTACTACTGGGAGGATCTCATCCGGCCCAGGGGATTTGTTTATTTTAAGAGCTCCTAGTCCCTTTAACACTTCTGCCTCAGTTATGCTAAAGTTATTTAAAACTGGATAGGAACTGCATGACATGTGATGCATGTTGTCAGTATCTTCCTTTGTAAAAACTTGTGAAAAGTAATCATTTAATATATTTGCTATTTTTTTTTCTTCATCTACGATTTTGCCATTTGTATCTCTTAAACATTTAATCTCCTCTTTGAATGTTCTCTTGCTGTTGTAATATTGGAATAACATTTTGGAATTGGTTTTAGCTCCCTTAGCAATGTTCATTTCTATTTCTCTCTTGGCCTTTCTAACTTCCTTTTTGACTTGCGTTTGCAGTTCCGTGTACTCTTTCTGCGTACTTTCTTTTTGGTCCTTTTTTAATGCTCTGTAAAGTGCCTTTTTTCGCTGAATATTTTTTTTTAATTGATCTATTAAACCATTTTGGCAATTTAGTTTTACATTTAGATTTGTCTACTTTAGGGATGTAATTGTTTTGCGCCTCTAGTACTACATTTTTGAAGAACAACCATCCTTCTTCTGTGGGTGTTTTCTCTATTTTACTCCAATCTACTTCTGTTAGTCTCTGTTTCATACCTTCATAGTTTGCTTTTCTAAAATTGTAAACCTTAGCTTTAGTCACTACTTTTGGGGTTTTAAAAAACACTTCAAATGAGACCATGTTGTGGTCTGAGTTTGCCAGAGGTTCTCTGACCTCTGTTTTAGTTATTCTATCTTTGTTATTTGAAAAGACTAAATCAAGGCGTGCCTCCCCTCTAGTCGGTGCCTTGACAAATTGTGTTAGGAAGCAGTCATTTGTTATTTCTACCATTTCTATTTCATCCTTCGTGCTACCCACTGGGTTTTCCCATTTTATTTGGGGGAAGTTGAAATCCCCCATTAGTATGGCTTCTCCTTTGCTACACGCATTTCTAATGTCATTGTATAACAGATTATTGTGCTCACCGTCTGAATCTGGCGGTCTATAGCATGCTCCTATTATTATGCCCTTTGAATTTTTGTCCATTATTCTGACCCATATTGATTCAGTTTCATTTTCTTTGTCCAGGTTTAACACCTGGACTTCAAGACTGTTTCTTATGTATAGCGCTACCCCTCCTCCTCTTCTGTCCTGCCTGTCTTTCCTATACAGTGTATACCCACAAATATTATATTCGTCCCCATCACTCTCAGACAACCACGTTTCTGTAACACCTATCACATCATAGTTACCTGTTAGTGCAGTAGCTTCAAGTTCTAGAATTTTGTTTCTGATACTTCTAGCATTTAGATAAATACATTTAATGGTTGTCTTACCTGAGTTGTTCTTGTTTTGATGCGGTCTCCCTTCTGTTTTTTTGTTGATTTCTCCCCCCTTCCTTTCTAGTTTAAATGCTTCTGCGACTGTTTTTATTTAAACCTTTTAATTTGCTTTGTGAGCAGTGTTTTGTTCAAATATTTCTTTTTCTTTTTGTTTCAATAGAAACGGCGCACCAGAGCACTCTTTCACTCGTAGTACCTGTGTGTTTCTCTGTTAGCTGTCTGATCAACGAACGTCACCACTCGACCAGCCTGTCACAGCCTACCAAATCTGGAAAAAAATGCTTCAGACTTTAAATCTTTTTTTTTTCTTTTTTACTTGGCAATGCAACATTTATCTAACAGATAAATCTGAAAAACATTATTGTTATATCTCTGTTTTATCTGTAGATGTTGTTCTGGCTCAATCACTCACACGGACCAGTATATGCAGTATATTCAAACTTTTTAAACTTTATTCACAACCTCTTTCCCCACTTCCACTCCATAGCATTACCACCTTAACCCACATGGTGGCACTATTAAACGGAATATCTTTAACCATTATTGTAATACATTAGTAGTCGATACTACATCCCTCCTACCTTTTATATAAAAAATAACAAATTACCCAACGTTACTGTCTCAAAGAAACAAAACCCACTTACTTCATTGCTAACTCTACCTTACTTTTTATTCCTATCACTTCTCTTTTTTTAGCTAGAACAAAACAACAGTAACTGACAACCAAATAATGTCCATTTGGAGAATCTGCAGTGGTATCTCAGAGGTTCATCTGGTAACATAATCCTCCAAGTATTTGGGTGGACATCTTGGACGTGAAGTGCTGTCAGTGGTGGTGTTGGGTGTGTGTCGCTGGAGTTCCAGTTGCTCATCATCCCGGTCGTCAGCATCGTCAGAATGGATGTCCCTCGGAATGGCTTTACATGAGCAGAGTTCCTCCGTATGAGATGCCCTTTCCAGTTTTCCAAAATGATTTGGTTTCCTGTCTTCTTGATTACTTTGTAGGGGTGGGAGTAAAAGGGTGTGGTGAGCTTGTCACTTTTCTGCTGGCAAAGGAAAACTTGTGTTCCAATTTGAAGTGTTGATGTGTGTGCTTTACGCTTGTCATCTGCGTACTACTTTCCTTTTAACTTCTTCTGTAGGTCACCCGCACGCTGTCAAATCTTGGTCTGTAGTTGGTGTGGTGACAGGTCCACTGGGAAGCTTGGTTCTCAGTGTCCTGTTGAATAGAAGGTGAGTTGGGGTTTCCCCTGTAGTGGCATGTCGTGTTGTGTGGTACGCAAAGAGGAATGTAGCCAGTTCACACTTCCAGTCTGCGCAGGATGCATATGCTGTTCGAATGGCTTTCAGAATAGCTCTATTCATTCTCTCCACTTCTCCATTCGCTTGGGGCCAATACGGTGTTGTACATCTGTGCTGTATTTCATGCTCCTTGAGGTAGGCAGTGAAGGTGTCAGACATGAACTGAGTTCCATTATCTGTGGAAAGTAATTCAGGAAATCCATGCGTGGCAAACACATGGCACAGCCAATTTATGACTGTGGAAGATGTTGTGGACCTCAGAACGCCTAACTCTGGCCAGCATGAATAGCAGACAATCAAGACAACAATATGCTTTCCGGTTGGAAACGAGCCACACAGGTCCATCGTCACATGTTGCCATGGTGCATCCGGTATGGGAGTGTCACAGAGACGGCCGAAGTGGGCAGCGTCAGAACCAGGAAGAGGAATGAAATACACAACAGACAGGATGAAATGAAATGATGAAGACGCCTTCTGGCGCCGGTTTATTACAAAATAAAAGGTTTAAACAAACAGAAAACACAGGACACGGCACACATCGCCAAAACAAAAAGACAAACAAAACGGACTAGACAGACAAACACGGTGAGCAGATACTCTACGTTGTTGTTATTATTATTATTATTATTATTATTATTATTATTATACTTATTATTTCCTCCGTTTCCAATCCCGTTCTCCACTCATCGAACACCCAACCCCAAGTATGTGACAACATGCCTCTACATATACTGTTGTGCTGGGATTCAATTACCAATTAATTATTCACTTGAATCCCAGCATGTGAATTAATAAAGTGCAATTCCCCATGCTCACATATTATTACATTTTACTTAAACGTGAAGTGCTGTGCAATCCTCGTGCCTAAATACACATATACATTTTAAACACTCGTGTTACACAGACCGGTTTATATCCCGTGTACCAATGTCTATACACCAACATTTAAACACACCACATGCAACACATAACAGATAATATACACAGGGGCGGGCACTTTGTCACAGGGAGTCATCTGTAGGGGCTCAAGTCTTGCTGCTGCTCCTACAACTTGACATGCATAGCACATGGACACAAACTCGTCTACTTGGCGATCCAGCCTTGGCCACCAAACCTTTTTCCTAAGCTGCTGTTTGGTGCGCACGATCCCTTGGTGCCCTGCATGCACAAGATGTAACACACGTTTCCTTAGTTTAACAGGCATAACAATTCTGCTTCCTCGTAGAATAGCAGTGCCATATCTATTAAGTTCAGACCAGGCTGATGCATATGCCCTGCTGTATTGCTTTTGGTCACCTGTGTCAAGGCACTGCTTAAATACTCTTTGCTCTGGATCAGCTTCTGAGGCTTTACTAATTTATAGTAGGGACATAGATCCTGGTCCTGCATAGTGAGATATAAATGTCACGTATTCTTAGGCACAGTTCCCGATATTTTGTCTGGGTGTGAGCTTGGTCAGTCTAGACAAGGCATCTGCAACATTTGTGGGACCAGGCCGGTATTGTATCTTAAACTGGTAAGGCTGAAGGCACAACACCCATTGCTCTATGCGAGCTGGTGGCTTTGACAGCGCAGCTTTTCTTCAGTTCAGACACTGTATCAAAAGGGAGAAATAGAAATGGAAGTTAGACTGAGAAGTTGTTTACAGTTTGAACACCGGTTCTGTATTTAAGACATATTGCTTGAATCACTAGTATAGGGAATTGGGGGACCTGCTGTAGCGAGGGAGCACTGTATTACTGTATTATTTTGCCAGATAAATCTGAAGCTTACATGCAAATGAGTCCCCACCCATTTAAGCATTTGACATAGGCATTATATGCATAGAGGAGTCAGGAAGGCAGGGAATCGACAGAGAGTAATGCTGGCAATTGAGCGGCTTTTCATTCCAGGAGAGAACGATGGCAGCAGATTGTCTATTTTTTTTGGTGGTTTTAGCAAAATGCTGCAGTTTTTATTTTTTATTATTTTAATTTTCCATAAAGAAACAGTGTTTTGTCAAATAATCTCTGCCATGGTTGACACAACAACACATGGAATCAGAATCAGTCGCACACTGACACAGACCCTTCCCCGTTTCAGTGGGCGGGGACTCATCTGTATGTTAGTTTCCGATTTAGCTGGCAAAATAAATATTTATTTTGTGAAAATCAGATTTACTTTTTCAGATTATTTTTTTCAGATTTAATTGCTGAAGTGTTTTTTCAGATGAATCTGTTAGCTAAATGCTGACTCACCAAGTGTAAAACAATATTTAAATTCATTGATTTATTTATTAGAAACATTTAATGTGCCAGCTAATTGCTGACTCACCAAGTGTAAAAAAAAAAAGATTTAAAGACTGAAGCATTTTTTTCATAGGCATATTGACTTTAAATGTTGAATTTTATATGCCTTTTCAATATTTATTAATTATATCTGAAGCAGTGGCATAGCTGGTTTTAAATGTGAGGGGAACAGTTGCTGTAGCTTGGCCTGCCTGAAGATTATTCTACCTGAAATAATCAAATATATTACAAACAAACATAACAAAACACTGCATCCCTTGTATGTCTAATTAAAAGATCCAAAGACATTCCTGCGGCAATCATTCAAAACAATAAATTGTTGGCACAATGTTGTCATGAGTGATGAGTGTGGCAAATAGCTGTATTATTCAGCCGCTTCTAAAGCATGGAATTACAAAGCCATGGCTTTAGTGTTGAAGAGCCGTGAAGCTCCGCTCAGACTGGAGCCTGGATCCAGGATCAGATCCCTTTAGTACAACCGGCCCCTGAGGCAGCATTGAGCGCTAGAGCAAGTGTGGCGTAATGCAGATTTAATGAGAGGGATAAGAATTGCCCTTGAAATATATTTCTAGAAACATTGAGGTCTCCGCACAATTGAAATACTTAAGATAAATACAGTTGTGCTATTAAAATGATGATAGTAATCTATTGGTATAAGAAAAGGGTGTTTTTAAAAAAAGTATTTTCTGCTTCCATCCACTTAAAAATTGCAACTGTAGCTTGAACCTCAAACCGCAGTGCATCGACAATAATGTAAATAACACCCAGCTCCAGACAATGAGTTGCAAACTTTAAACGTGTTCCTGTTTACAGGTAAGAACTCAACTTTACTGTGATGAATACGACAATGTTTATTGTGGAAATTGTTTATTTATTAGTTTAAAAATGTTTTAGAAAATGTGACCAAGAGTGAGTCTTTGGAACATTGATAAGTAGAGATGCGAGAGTCTGTGCGATATATTTAGATTCTAAATAATTTAGAATCAGTAACATAGCATGATTCATTTGGTATAATTGTGCAGAAAGTTGATGTCTATATTTATTTGCACAAAGGTCATTTTGCTGTTTTGAGTTCACTGTTTCAGTTTAAAATGAAAAGTTAAACTGTAAGTAGGCAGAAACATCAATGTGTTAAATTAGTAAATAACACGAGCTATGGTGAATTACAAAATTAAACCATATTCCTGTGTTTTAAATAAAGCAGCATAGTGCATCTTCCTTTATCTTTGTCCACCTGTTTGTCATTTCTCCCCAACATTACTGTGATCTCAGGCTGTGTTCAAATGCGTCAGCTGGGTCTTTAAACTACACATCATGTATGTTCACTTCTCATTGGTCAGTTTACCTAGATAAGGTGTGTACATCTCCAGGATCAGATCAACATTACAGATCAGTGGAGCCTGATCCAGATTCTCGTAGCAAAACACCATCTCATGATCCGGCTCCAGTGATCCCAGAACCTGATCCCATTTTTCTTCCCAGTGACTTATATACTGATTAGTGATTATACCAATAAATTATCATGAAATAAAAGTTTTAGTACTCCTGCAATGTGAGGGGGACATTTCCCCATTATTGAAAAAGGGAGGGGGACCTGCCACCCGCACCCCCTGTGTAAAATACGCCTATTTTCTGAAAGTAACATTTATATATTAAGCTAAATCTAGGGAAAAAAAACACCTGGTAAAATATGAATGCTTTATTTTTACACGTGGTGCTCCATATATGCTTTGAAAACAATGCAGCAATGCAAGACTAAGCGATGCCGTTAACAGTAAAAAATAAATACCTGTGTGTGCTATTAAAAATCCTGCTTAAAAACAAAACAATAAACACAACCTGTAGAAATGATTGTCCAGTATTAATAGTAATAATAAGACTAAATCAATAATCACTGCTGCAGTAGACACAAGCTAACTCATCACTGGATACAAGCTGATCCAGATTCAAGCTTCTTTTGATCGATCAGCCTTCATATTCTCTTTCTAAGACCCCTTGTACCAGGAGAAAAACTCCCTATGGTCTTGAATAAGTAAGCAAAGCCCGAGAACTTGCTTTGACAGCTGAGAGCTTCATAGCTAAGGTTAAAGGAGAAGGCTTCAGATCAATACTGTCAAACTTGCTTTGATTGAAGGACCACAGGACCAACTTCTGGGACCAGATACTGTTGGCTTGGTTTGCAGCGAAGGGTTTATTCACAACACTACTAAAAGCTAAAGCAAAAACACATTCTCATTGATTATTCTAAAAAGACTGAGCTGTGATGACATTTCTGCAGGGTTTTTTTTTTATTATTATTATTTTTTATGGTGTTAAGAACATTTTTTAAATGGCAGTGTATACCTTCACTGTAATGTATACTGTATAAAAAAGAGCAGCATTACTTTGTTTGACAAGCCCACTGAAATACATGCACTTTTCTTGTAAATGTACTGTAATATATGATGATTTTGTATAATTTGCTAATGAATTATACAGAGGCATATCTTTCATATGAACCACATAACATATACTTGACATTTACCGACATATACGTAGCTATAGGTGTTATTCACAAGGGTTTTCCTTTCACTCTGGTTTTATTAATAAAATACAGTTTTGATATTCATGAATGTGTACCAGTATTGTTGGCTTGTTTGACAACAGTCTAAAACAGTTTTTATTAATATTAAACTTATACTTTATATTCGGTTCAGCATCTGTCCATAATTCAATGTCTGGATTATGGTTGCTTTTTTGGACTATGGGTGCCTATAGATTTGGCAACGCCCCTCTTGTCAGTGTCAAACAGTTACTAGGACAACAAAACCAAAAAATATCTTTCACAGAATGCTGAGGATTCCAAAATACAAACAAACTTGTATATCTGTGCTACAAATATATATAATATATATATATATATATATATATATATATATATATATATATATATATATATTACACAAAAGGATATCTCTGTGACATATTGTAATGCAGTCCCCAGGACAAACAGAAGAGGTGTGATGAAAACTAGCATCTTAAAATACAAACAGGGGCATCCCCAGAGTGGTTTGCCATCTTAAAATACAAACAGGGGCATCCCCAGAGGTAGAAGTGCAGCCGCGTGGTGCGCAGGGTAAGTCATGCAGAGCAGGTTCACGTCCTGGCTGTGCGAAGTAGGTCGGTCTTCACTGGGTAATCTGAAGGGAGTATCATATTCGCTCAGGCCATGAGTTAGGGAGATGAAACCGGCAGGGACTGTTTCTCCTCATCACTTTACAGCGAACCCTGCTGGACAGTGAGCTCAGAGCAGACATCTGCAGGGCTGACATTTGTTCTCCTCGGTGAAAAAGGAAACTGGCTTGGTATGATTGGAGGACGCCCACTGATTCTTCATATCTCCGTAACCATGTGGGGAATTACTGCAGTGAGGAGAAAAGCGATTGGGCATTCCAAATTGAGGGAAAACTCATAATTGGACACACTAAATACATTTAAAAAAATACAAACAGGTAGCCTACAGAAAGAAAACAGAGGTAATAGACAATAAAGGTGTAAATATTGATTTACAGGTAGCGGCACTGAGCTGTTCATAAAAAAAATCAGACACGATTAGAGCTTCGAGGTGTGAGGCAGACAGTAGGGACAACAACAAACAGAAACAATGCTCAACACTGATAAACGCTTTCTTATTAACTAGATAACTTGAGTACATCCACCAGTCACAACACAATTTAGGCCAGTTGGCACAAACAGCCTAATGAGAATCCAATGAATATAAACTACAAAATCGGAATCAGAAAATGTCTGTAAATATTTATTTATTTATTTATTTATTTTTTACAGATAGGATACTGATTATTGATTAAGACAATAATATGGCAAGATGTTTGTGATTTATAATGTAATTTAATGTGCAGGGTTCTCTTGTTTTCTGGATGCTCAAACTGTGTGAAAGGATGCCTCTTATAGTAAGAGACACCATTAACATGAAAAAAAAAGTGGTTGTATTCCTTTGAATTTATTCTTAGTTTATTCTTTCAAAAACAAATGTATTCTATTTATTTAGCTGACTCAACTCTCAAATCATTCTAATTGAATGCATTTTACAGAGATCGACTTAGTACTGTATATAAGCACGAAAAGCAGCAGGAATGTTTTTTTTTTTTTTTAAATCAATCCCTATGAATACAGCTCATTAAAATGCATTGTTGCCTAGATGTTTTCATATGTTTTCATAAGCATGTCAAGCTAGGTTTAGTTTTCAGCACTTTACACTACAGGCGTGATTACCTTGTTAGATGTGTTGCTTTCTTGAGCTAGCAGTGATAGCATTTCTATTGACATACTGTTTTTCATCAACATGTTGTTTTAAAATATTGCTTTCCTCTTTTTATAGTTGTGTTATAAGGTCATCCTCCATTTCATATAAGTGTGACATGTGGAGCCCTTTATTTATTGAGTTATTGACACCCTTTAGTTATTTATATCTTAATCCAGTCGAGCATTGCTGGATTGAGCTGACGAATGAAGACAGTCCACATTTATTGAGCATTGATACTGATCTGTAACTAGAAATGAGAGTTTTGGTAAACATGAATAAAGCATCCCTGGGCGCATAACGAAAGGGGAATATCATATTACTGAACAGCTTGTAAACGTGAGGTAAAATATGATGTCTAAAAATAAAAATACAGCCGTATCATTGCTAGGTCATGAGCATAAAGGAATGTGATAGTGGTTCATAGAATACAGCAGGGTGCCAGCCATAAAGATACCAGGGTTTATCAAGTTGATCCAAATTGTGGCTGATCTATCATTTAAATCATTAAAAGAATGGGAATTAAAAAAAAAAAAAAAAAAGATCTCTAAGTGTTTAAGTTTCTCCAGTGTATTTCGAGTAAAATGCTAGGCTTGGTCCTATTTTAATATTTAAACAATGGCGTTATTGAGTAGACCCCACTGTCTCAAAATGAGTTCTCTGTACAGTCTGGATTTGTTGATCTGTCTGCCTGATTAAATTTCTGCTTCTTTCTACGACTGTCAAATAAAACAGCTAATATAATGAATAGATGTGCTAGTGAAATAACTGTACAGCACAGGGGTGTGAAGCAGAATATTATGGGCCGGATTTGATGTCATGGTATTCTTTCCCAAAGTATAATTACTAGACTCCCAAGAGGATACTGACAGAGAAACACATGCTCTGGTTCCAACAAGGTCATAGTCAAGGTTTTTGGGAAGGGGTAGCAGTTTTATTTAATAGTTTTTATTCATAAATTGGATGCAGAACAAGGAATTCTGAGGATTGTTGTCGAATTAAAGCTTTAATGAGACCCTGAAGCTATTGATGTGGGAAGACTGATCACTACAGTGTCTGATTGCTGGAATTCTTCCCCACTATGTCCATAGCTGAACCCTGGCTTTGTGAAATAAACATTGTGATTAGGTGCTCAAAATCTGATGCCCCTGTAATCTGATTGGGGGAATCTGGCAAAATCAGAGAAATGGATGACTGCATGTGTAACGGTCAGTGTTGTGTGACGCACTGGCATTATGGATTGTCCCGTCTGGGCTGTGAAACCACAAATGCAGACAAGTCCGGCTCTGTTGCATCGTGGCTGGGACGCTCACTTGCAGTGTGCAGGGTCACTGGTTCTCTGCCCTGTTGCACATCATGTGTCGGATTGTAATGCTCATGGAATGTGCTAGGGAGTGAAACTTAAGTATTACTAGCGCTAACTTTATAAATATTAGAAGAAACATAATAAATTCAATGACAAACATTTCGATTATAAGTCTTTTTCAAGGTCTTCAACAACAACGTAGCCAAACCTAGCAAGATATCAGTCATTGTAAGTCCACTACCATTACAACTACAATCTTGAACCACGGTGAAACGCGTTACAAAGTAAACCCCCAAAAGTGTTTTTTTTTTTTTTTTTTCTTAAGTAATTATATTATTATAGCAATTTTTTTTTTTTTTTTTATGCATAGAGATGAGTAACACATTCAAGTAGACCCTTTACTCACAATAGATTATTCCTTGCTGCAGTTTCAGTGCAGCCTTTTAATTAATTTCTCTGTTTTGGCTCTTTAAAACCATTTCTTAAACACTGTTTGACAGTCAGTACAATGGACCATCACAAGGTGAACAAACACATCCAAATTAGTAATTACTGACCTTCACAACAGGGCCCTGTGTACCTGAAACTGCCACCTGCCGCTATTTTTGCCATCAAGTCCCCTTTAGAGCATCTGAATCCTGGGGAACAAACAGCCAGCTCCCCCTTGGAGGATAGCGGCGCTCTGCAGATCTTAATTAACTGGGTTGTGTTGGAAAATAATGGAGAAGGAACTGAGCCAGGTAAACCCTTGGAGAGTTCTGGAGCCCCCGTCCCCCACCGCCAAAGGAAACAAAGGACTCCAGGAAATACAGATAAATAAAACCGCACACAGCTTTAACCTGCAGGGTCTCTAAAATCTGTTTTTGAGGTGCAAGGGTTGATATGCATGCCACTGCTCTTGAGTCAATCAACAACTGTTCTATTTCATGAAAACAATCGTGAATGAAATAATGACTTGAAAGTTTTGTAAAGTGAAACAATAATAGCAATTACAATGACAGAAGATGTGCAAGTTGAGTCAAAAGGACTTCATAATCTAGTTTGCAAACATCCAGTATTACAACTACTTACAGCAGAAAAAAATAGTGTAGTGTAAGTAATGTGTACAGTATACAGGCAAGTACTTGGTTTTGTGCTACTTATGTGTAGACAGACTGTTTGGGTTTGCTGCTGAATACAGCAATGGGATGGATACAGCTGGTCAGTGCATGTTGTAGAGATGGACTCCACTTGTTCATAGAGCACAGTGGTGGTGCTGCCAGGGAGCTCACTTTAACCTTAGATCAAATCATGTCAACATCAAGCATATTTCAGGTGCTTCCAATACCAGAACAAATCGAAAGTCAAATAGCTGGTATCTTATTTGCCCTTCAATAAGCAATAAGTCCAATGATCGTCAAGGTAGGGATTTATATCTTACCTCAATCTTACTTAATTTATGGGCAGGGGCACCTCGAAAGACGATGTCAAAGTCCAAAGAATGTAGTGTAAGATATGTTACTCTAGTTGTTTTGTCTAGTCCATGTCTTAATAAATAATCTATCGCAGCATGAAACTCAAATGCTGCTAACAGAAAGAGATGAGAGAGGAGGGGGAGCAGAAAAGAGCAAAGAGGGAGAGAGCAGAGGTCCTGTTCCCCACCCTGCCGGGTATATATATATTGTAGCAATTTTGGTTAACGCTGGCAGGCTCATCACACAGGGCGAGGCAATCCACACACAGGTGAAGGGTGGGCACGAACTCGGGATCTCTCACACTAAACCATAGCATCGATATCACTTTACAAAGGAGCCGGCTCTTTTATAAGGAGCGTATATCAGGCTTATGTCTTCTTGTTACAGTTGCAGAGGGTACAACATGGCCTGCACTTTTTAGCTCTGCCTTGCAATTTTGTCATTGTTGATAATCCACCAGATTGATTTTTCGTTACAAACAGTAAAATTAAAGGCAAGGAGTAAACTGTAATTCTTCAGTGGAAAAGAAATGTAGCTAACACTTTTTAGTGTTACTGTTTGCCTTTTATTTTAGTATTATTGCTGATGTATTATTTTAAACAATTATTTGTTAACCTCAATATGGTGCATATTCTATTGTTAAAAGTTAGCAGTGGCACTGTAAAAGTCAGCCCAGGTGCAGTATATTGAGCTTACTTTAAATCAATTGTTCAAGGCAGGACCTGTTCAGCCAAATACTATGTTCTACAAATCAATTTCAAATTCAATTTAATAAATGATGTGCTGCAATGTTGCGAAATACCAATTGCTATGTTAGTAAGTTTCCATTTATTGATTCCAGTATTCAGAAGTTACACACATGTAGCTCCAACGTTTATCATTAGATACAACAAATGTGGCACCTAGTTTTCAACAGCAGTTAGATAATGATCAGTTACCTAATGTTCTGGGAGGCAGCTCGGGTAGGGAGATGGTCTGTCATCAGAAGAGGATTGGGGTAGCTGTTTCACACTCATGCGCTCAAGTGCCTGTCTTACATATCTTGCCTAAACGTGTGTGAAGCAAAGCCTTGTTTTTGCAAGCTTCAGTGTTCCAACCAAGGTCAGTCGAGTTCCCACACCCTACTCAGTTCCTTGTCTTGAGAAGAAAAATCAATATTCTAGGTCTCCTGAGATCACGACCAGGAGCTCGCTATAATGTCAACTGCCTTGCAATTTCCAAGCGTGGGCCTAGTTTCCTAAAATGTTATTACATTGCCTCAGTTGTGTTTTTATATTGTAAAGTGTTTGTATCTGTTGTGTCTTTATGCCAGGTCCTCCTAGTAAAAAGAGGCTCTGGTCTTAAAGGTAGCTTTCCTGGTTCAATTATGTAAACAAAGGAAAACAGATTCAGCTATGAGGCAGGCTAAGATCACCTGGTTGTAGTACTTGAAATCCATGCAAAACCAAGGCTGTCTGCAGTGCAACTGCATTGCATCATTCCCTGCTTTGAGTGGGGTGGGAGGGTTCTAACAAGGCAGCGCTGCTCCTCCCTGTCAACCACAGCACAGCTTCACATGCCTTCCTCTGCCTACTTAATCTCAATAGAGATACAGTGGATAGTTAGATCACTTATTTTGCAATATCCACAATAGCATAAATGGCATGAGGTATACTAGGTTTTATGATGTATCCTTCATTGAGAACATTTACTGTATTCCTTTGTGGGGGGCGGTTTTTTTGGAGGGTGGCTTGGGTGGGGTGGGGGAGAGGAGAGGGGTTGAAAATGTAAAACTTGGGGAATTATTGTATTGCATTAAACTGTTATGTTTTTGTATTCTCCCCAATAAACATTTGATCACAAAAAAAGAGAACATTTACAGTATGTTGTCTCATTTTTCTTGATTTTGTTGAAAATCAAAAAGACTTCAGAATACATTACTAAGCAGTCGCTACATTACCGTTACACTTTTCTTGCAGAACATTATTTGATTAATATTTAGTTACAGCCAGATAATTTGATCGAGAAAAATAAATACACGCTGTTGATGTATGGTGTGCCATCCTTATGTAGCGTTCTCAGTTAACGCAGGCAGGTGCTTCACACAAGGTGAGGCAATCCACACACAGGCAGAGGGCGGGCACGAACCTGAGACCTCTCGCACTAAAGCATAGCGCCGATACCGCTATACAAAAGAGCCGGCTTCTTCGTATGTGATTACGTCACCTACCAGCCCTGCTGCTGCCTTCCCCAGTGCTCACTGCACTTACAATGACAGATTTCTTTAAAAGTAGATGTAGTAACTTCATGTACTGTACATGTTATTGTATTTTACCTGTATTTTGACAATGTACCTGAAGACTCTATTTATGGTTCTGGGTTATGGCATTGGCAATGTCAAATCACCACCCCTCTCCTTTTAGAATGGCAATGTCAAAGCACCACCCCTCTCCTTTTAGAATGACAATGTCAAAGCACCACTCCTCCCCTTTTAGAATGACAATGTCAAAGCACCACTCCTCCCCTTTTAGAATGGCAATGTCAAAGCACCACTCCTCCCCTTTTAGAATGGCAATGTCAAAGCACCACTCCTCCCCTTTTAGAATGGCAATGTCAAAGCACCACCCCTCTCCTTTTAGAATAACAATGTCAAAGCACCACTCCTCTCCTTTTAGAATGGCAATGTCAAATCACCACCCCTCTCCTTTTAGAATGGCAATGTCAAAGCACCACCCCTCTCCTTTTAGAATGGCAATGTCAAAGCACCACCCCTCTCCTTTTAGAATGACAATGTCAAAGCACCACTCCTCCCCTTTTAGAATGACAATGTCAAAGCACCACTCCTCCCCTTTTAGAATGGCAATGTCAAAGCACCACTCCTCCCCTTTTAGAATGGCAATGTCAAAGCACCACCCCTCTCCTTTTAGAATGGCAATGTCAAAGCACCACTCCTCCCCTTTTAGAATGACAATGTCAAAGCACCACTCCTCTCCTTTTAGAATGGCAATGTCAAATCACCACCCCTCTCCTTTTAGAATGGCAATGTCAAAGCACCACCCCTCTCCTTTTAGAATGGCAATGTCAAAGCACCACCCCTCTCCTTTTAGAATGGCAATGTCAAAGCACCACTCCTCCCCTTTTAGAATGGCAATGGGAAACACCACTCCTCCCCTTTTAGACAGGTTAGGCAGACATCCAGCCCTTGTTACATTTTTGTTCTTAAAAAAAAAAAAAAAGAAAAAAGTGTACCAGCAGTTCCTGTTCCGGTCTGGGTCCGTGGAGGCGCAATAATCCCACGTTGAACACCATATGTGACAGGACAGCTCGAGTGCTGAAGTCCCCAGACCAGGAAGCTGACAGACACAGACAGGTACTATGGTGAAACCGCTGGGGCCTGCATTTATTGCAATCGAAAATAAATAAAACACTTTTACAAACACACAGCTCATCAAGCAAAACAAAAGTTCAAACAAAACAAAGTCTCAAACACACAAAACAAAACAATACTTTGGTCAAACTGGGCAGTCGCTTTCACTTCACTTCACAGTAACACTATCATGCTGGTCCTTTCAGCATATGTAGCACTTGTTTGTTTTCCTGTCTTTATACTTTTATTTTTTTCTCTTTCAGTTCTTGCTCGCTCACATTCCTCCTCCTTGAACAACAAAATATGCTTTTTATACATGTGGTCATCTCCTGATTAGCAATAAATGAATCAATCTGGAGATGGTCACATTCTACACTAGAGTTTTTTAGTTTGTATGGCTGACAGTCAGTTTGTCAATAATCATTGACTGCTGACCACGCATTCCCACGAGCTCTCTGGCAGAGATGAGCTGCTAACATCGCCTCTGACAGGCCACATTCAAACCAAACAATAATACAAATAATCATCTCTGCTACATAACCCAACCAATACATTTACCAGCAACCCATTCTTTTAAATAAACCCACAGTAACACATTAAAACATACCACACCAAGAAACCATTCTTTTAAATCATAATACATTCATTTACAAGCAGGGCTTTGCCCTGCCCCATTAATTACACACAGGGCTCTCTTCAGACCTGCCACACTCAAATATTGAGTTCTAATTGTATTTCATTCCATTCAAATCCTGTGACAAGATGCCCTTTCAACTGCAAACCCTGCCTACCAGGTAAAGGAAGCTTTATAGAAATGACAGTGGCACAATACTGGAGCAACAGAACCCAGAAGCACTCGGGACGACTGAAGCAAACACCATCAAATAGTGAAGGGAATGGAAAGAAAAAGAAAAGAAAAGGCATTTGAAGCTCTAAGTTATTACTGCTTCTTCTTGGTCACTAATTACAAGCACACCCAAATAAACTTTACAACTGCTTTACAAATAACTTGACAGATCATCCAATTGCCGCTAACTAGTTTAATCAGCACAGCATGTCCTTTATGACTTGTTTAGGTGTACCATCTACTACTGAGATAATTTTTTGTTAAAATGTTTTATTTTTTATTTTTGTACAAAGCATATGTGAATTGTATTTGCTAATGCATTTCATTAATGTTTAATGCTAGGATGTGAATAGTCTTACAACAAAGGTATTCATTAATCTTTATTTTCCTGTAGCTAATCAGCTTTTATGGGGAGACTTGCTTTTTTTTTATCTATGGGATATATATATATATATATATATATATATATATATATATTATATATATATATATATATATATATACATTGATCTAATAGGTACTTGGTGTTTCTTACACAAGTGATCCTAACAAGCTCAGGTAACTGACAAATACAGTAACCGTCTAAAAAAGTTTTGGTGCCAGAGTTGATAGATCCACCATCCACTGTGATAAGAGTTAAATGTTTAGGAGCAGGAAAGTAAAGGCCATACACATAGAGTATCTGTATTTACTGCCTTCAGAAACCTGTCAAAAAGAATTTGTGAGATTTTATCAACGGTTCTGTCAGTGCAACAACCATTCTACCAATGAAAAAAAGAAAAAAGAACGAAAGAAAGTTGCTGTGTATGTCAATTAATACCAATAAAGACTTTAAGTGACAACACAACAAAAAATTAAGTCTAACAAAGTGGCACAGCTTTGTTCCTGTAACATGCCAGCTGCCTGGTGGACCCAAGAGAGCATCAGCTATCAGTTCTGCTCGAGCGCCATATCAATCTCTGCCACGCTGAGCAGAGGCGCGCTCACGGACAGCGAGATGATCCCACCTTCTCCCTCTCCGAGTGCAGTATTAATGAAGCGGCAGCCCGGGTCTGCTTCTGTATTCATTAGGCATCTGGGCCAGCAGATGTGAAGTGGTGCCTCAAGACGAATAAAAAATTCACTTCCCATCTGGAGTTCCTAAACTGGAAAGACAAGACTACTTTTCTTTAACAGTTAAGTTGTTGCAGCCAAGATGCAGCACTGCGGAATTATATTTTTACGAGGATGAAAAGAAGTTCCTCTCTTGATTCTTAATTGGAGGCGGTACTAGAGTGGTGGATTTACAGGTGTGTCATCCTGACCCCACCCCTCTGTGCCATCTCATAATGGATCACAAACGCTGAGATTGAGTTAGTGTTTTCCATACAATGAAGCCACTTTTTGAGTAGTGAGCAGTTCTTGTGGAAGCCATTGTACCCATACTAAAATCCATCGATCAAACTAGCCATGAAAACATTATTTTACTCTTAGCTAGTAGTTGTAGTAGTCCTAGTCCTAGTAACAATATCTTAGTGTAGCGGGCAGTGTTGTGTGATGCACTGCCGTTGTGACCCGTCAGTGTGTGATAAGATTAAAAGCTCTCTAATCATAAATGCAAATTCTCCGTTCTGATTTTTAAAAACACATTCACTCTGTGCACATGTTATCCATTGCACAATGATTATTTCTGCTCTCCTGATTTCTTTCCTAGTATTTTTTTTTTACATTTTTTTAATCTCTCCAATGTACACTTATTGAATAGGTTTTGTATTACCTTTGCCTTGAATCCAGCAATTAAAAGACACATTTCCTATCGTTCCGCTATATCACCTGCAGTCAAGTACAAATGTACCTATTTCCACACAAAGGCCACTTACACTTGGCTCTCTCCAACACAGTGTGAAGGTCACTGCGGAAGACTGACACTCCTTCCAAACTCTCTTAGAGCTTCCAAAAACAATTTAGAGGACCATTACCTGGAGTGTATTATACCAGCTGCTAAGCTCAAGTAACACTGGATCCAAAAGTGTAGACTTTTTCAACAACCTGTTATCATAAAATAAGATAAAAAAGGAAGTGACTGTTTCACAGACTAGTTGTAGTATTTGTTTGGTGGCTTGTTTACCTATGTAGTCATCTGTGCAGTTATCTTTACACAAGTTAATTCCAGTTGTGCTATGTGTAGCTCCTGAATGGCCCAAGGTTTTGCATTTTTTTCCTGGTTTCCTACAAGTTTAGTATCCTCTTTAACCAACTTACAAACCTCAGCTATTTGTGTTGAAAGTTGAGTGACTTTTGCAATAGGATAGTGTATAAAATGTCATTTGAAATGTCTGATGAAGACAGCCATTCTGTTATTGCTCAATCACGAAATGGCAAATAAAGCACGCCCGAGAATTGACCCTAATTAATGACACTTGTTCTAAAACCTCTGCTTACTGATGAAACGCTTCACTCTGCTCTCAGAAAGCATATTCATTCGGCAGACTACAATGATTATTTCAGACAAACAGAGGCAAACATAAATATAATTTCAACGATGTAGTAAAATAGTGTTAACTGCCTTGCTATTGCATGTTTATTGACTCGGGAGCTCCCATTATTACCTTGTAAAAAAAATTGGAGGCTCTTTTTGCAATACTTTATAGTATGAAGAGCACAGACAGATGGTTGGCTGTAGTCCCCCAAACAGTTTTTGAAATCTGTCTTAAAACAAGTAAACTGTCCTGCAAACATTAGATTCCTACACTGGGATTATGAGCTCCAAATTGATTATATTATCAAAGGGGGGCGGGGGGGTTGTTTAAAGACCCTTTTCAAGTAGTTAGCAAACAAGATTTTTTGTTCCTTTTTATTGCTTTATAAATAAGCTGCATTGTATTAACTATGAACACAACGTTAACAACACTTATTAATATGTTAGTAAAGTTAACAGTTTATCAAAATACAGCATGACAGAATTACTATAGTTACAAGTTTATACTATTTTAGTTACTACTATAGAATACTACTATTTTGTTTTATATATGGGAAATCACATAACATTTCAAACTTTAAAAAACAAAGTGCTGTATAATGAAGTGTGGTATAAAACAACATTCCAAGTCACTCTAAGATCAATTTGAAATAATTAGATTTTTCAAATTCGAACAGAGGTTACTGTTTTATTTCTGGCTGGTACACGATGACTGAAGCATTTTTTTGAATCATATGAAACAGCACGTTAAATCCGTTGTTAACGACAACTGCACTCAAGGTTTTCTCTTCATTGCATCTTTTACAAATAGCAGTTTGCTGTTTTCGTCCTTCCGGAGCTGCATGATAATAACAGCCTCCTGCACCCAGAACTCTGCATTATCTGTCCCTTTGTGAGGAATTATTCTAGTGCATTCCCAGCAAGCATTTCCCATCAGATGCATTTGCTGTTTTGCAGAACTAGGGGTGTTGGGGTTGTGGCAGCACCCCCTGGCTTGAAGTAAAGGGGTGTTGAGCACCTGCCAGTGCATTGATAAATCCTGCTAGTTTCGTGAATCTTATGAGCTGTGTTTTACATTGCTTTTGAACATGAACTTTAATAGACCAGTGAGCTCTGACTGTCATAACAAGGGCGGGATATTTTATAAATTGCACAGTTGCAGTTTCACGAGAGTCAGTAGTTGGAACGCATGGATACAGTAGAACAGTTATTGAAATGTCTCAAAGAAGAATGTCACATTTGCTGCTTACTGGGGGTGCTGCTTTTTCCTTAAATAGATGCTGCCTTCATTGTATTAACATGTTTAACATATTAGCAACCCAATGCATGGCTTCCATCCTGTACAGGGGTTACAGTTTTGTTCAATGGCTTTCAGCACCCCCACTATAAAGATTGTTCCAGCACCATGGCTACGAAGGTGGGTCTTCCACTGAGTAGATTGTTTGGTTGCACAGTTCTAAGAGACCCTTATAATTTGCAGTGTAATTTTGCAGTTTATCATGTATTTCGATCGGTTCTGATTGAAGGGTCAAACCCAATAAAGACAAATTTCAACTCCTCGAATGGAATTTTTCACATCAGGACTAAAATTGATACCACCATAAAATGACAGATTTGTTCATTGATTTTGTGTAACTAGTATATATATACAGGATACTTTCTTGAACAAACATAGATAATTTGTTTTAAAAAATGTTTACGTGGAAGTGTCTTAAAATGTAAAGATTGTCATATTTTTTACCTGTAAAATAACATAGTACACAATAAAATCTAAAAATCAGTTGACAAGATGTCTCTAATTACTGCTTATTTACATAGTAGTTACTTACCTTAGTAAATACATGTGTATTTACACATCTTTACAAAGTTATTATACAGTTACAATGTACCCAACATGCTTTAGTTTTGCTGGTAAATGCATTTGATGGTGCTGGCATGCATTCATATAAAGATCTATATAAACAAATGATTATACTTTGAGTCATTGTATTTTCTATTGTTTGGTTTCCAGTCATGCTCTTGTATCTGTTTTTCAAAGCATCATTGCATGTGTTTGTATAAAAGTTTAGATCAGCATGGTTCACAGACACAACCCTACACCAGCTGCTTAAAGATCCTGTCAACTTGCCTAGGTTAAGAATCCTACAGGGGCCTTGTTCATCATCAGCTAAAAGTGATAGTGTGAGATGGAGTTTACACTTTTGCAAGATTTCCTGTTGACAATTGCATTGTGATATGCTCGTTGAGTTTATTGCTGCTGTTCACAAGATGCACAGAGTCTGCATGTACGGATTTACAGCACCCCCCCCCCCAACCCGACTAAGAAACAAAACCCAGACTCAATGCATCTATTTAACAGCAACAATTTCAGAAAGCAAAAATCAGAATCACTTTTAAAGACCTTTCATTTCTACCTAAATATATTATAATATCTGAGTAATTACAATAGCAACCACTCAGCCAGGAGCAATACACATTTTCTTTCAGAATGCTGGAGGGGTGCTGAACCTAGTGGCTAGTGGCTGATAAAAGATAAAGGTTACTAGTAATTTAGCACCATGAAAACAGACTTGAATTTAGAATAAGGGGGGGTTGTATTTTGTGAACCTGTACAAGGTATGACAAAGCCATGGCAAACCAGTGTAAATTATGATAAATGCATAGTATAACAAGGGGAAAAGCATGGCGAAACTGCAAAAATACTGTGCAGTAATAGTGTAGTCAACTTTTACAAGGTTTCCCATAGTTCTACACTTGCATCATCAATCCACTTTAGTAAATAATTCATTGATTTCCTTTCCTTAATGGTATACTGCATAGGAAACATTCTGTTAATATTATACCTGCCGCATGGCTCCAATCAGATTAATAGCACAGGTTTACGGAAAAATATACCCACAGAACAATGTAGGGGGAAAACTCAGCCAGCAACATCTGGAAGGGTTTTAAGCACAGTTTAAAATAAAGATGAGTGACATTGTAAGTGAATGAAACCTGTCACTTATTTTATACGGCTGTGTACTTCTCATTACAGACCGTTCCAAGCGAGGCAGTAATTGTTTTAATGTATTTGTTTATGGCTATGACAGAGGGGACAGGCACATGGCACTTGCCTTTTTTATTGGGAACATATGGAACACATTTATCACCATTTGCAGCTATCGGTCTAAATGATTTTATTAACTAATTTGTAACTTTACACTTTTTTAATCAAACACATGCTGTGCGCTATAATGTTTTGATAATGCTCCCAGGCTTTTAGAAAGGGGGAACGGCATGAGAGAGAGAGAGAGAGAGAGAGAGAGAGAGAGAGAGAGAGAGAGAGAGAGAGAGAGAGACTTTTAAGATCCTTTATTTAAATATTCCAAATAAAATCCATTAAAATTCAAATAAAGGTAAAACACAACAAAAGTTAAGATTCCTACTGCCTGAGCAAAATTTAAAAAATCCTAAAATATATCGTGTTCTCCTTAAAAACAGATTTTAAACAAAATAAAAGGATCATTAAAAAAAACAATATTAAACAGTGTTTTTTTTTTACTTTGTTGAAAACAGATAAAAGCCAAAAATAAAACACTGTAAAACAAAAATTAAATAAAATTAGAACAAAAACTGGAGCTCCCCCTCCTCACTCACAGCACACAAGGCGTCTCCCACACACCACCTCTCCTGAAAGTCCTCCAGGTTACTGACCAGTTTAAAATACTCAAACTCTACTCTGATCTGGCTGACCACGAGCACCCTGAACTGAACCACTAAACTGGTCAGTCCAGAACCAGAGAGTTGATTTTTCCTTGTCTTTAAAATAGCCAATTTTGCCTGTCCAATTAAAAAATTAATAAGAACACACCTGTTTTTCATTTTAAAACTGTATAGAACCCCAAAAATAAAAAGCTCCTTACTAAAAACGACCCCTAAATTATTCAGGATTCCCTGCAGTAAATTAAAAAGTGGCCGCAGCCTCTCACACTCACTGTAGGCATGAAAGAGAGTTTCCTCTGCTGAGCAAAAAGCACACTGCTCACTGATGCTGATGCTCACTGATTCCCGTCGGAGATGGACGCAAGCAATGCAACCAAAATATAATAAGACACGGCGACAGGCGCCAGCTGCTTCCCTTTGCACATCATTGTGAAAGTGAGCACTGCAGCAACAACAAAAAAGTCTCCTCTTGTTTGGTTAAATTCTCAAACTTAACCCCCACCGGGCCACATGACCGTAATCCAAAGAAAAGACAACGCCGCCTGAATACCACGGAATTCCACACATTTGTATTACCGTAATGACGAGAATAGAATAAGCAGCAAATGTGTCAAAACAGTTTATTTATTTATTTTTTAAATTGATAATATGAACAAGAGGTGTTTGGGGTGGGTGGGGTACAAGATGGTTGCCTAGTAACTATATCAGAGTGTAAAACTAAAGATGGTTGTGAGATACCAGAGCACTTTGTTATGGAGTAGACAAAGTAGTCCAATGCTAACAGAGAAAATGACATTGATGTTTCTTTTTGTTTTATACTTACTGTACACACAGTTTAGGCTGACCAGGTTTAAATATATCAATATAAAGATTGTTTTGAGAAGTGAGGTCATGGAGTGATGCTGTAACTGATTTCTGGTGGTAATGGACAAACAACAAGGAACACAGTAACTGCAGATGTGCTTGGTAATATGTGGCTGCAGAACCTTTATGCTGTGTCATGCTGTTTTTCTGCTTGGTGCCATACAGTTAAAGAAACCTGAGAGTGGATACAATTCAAAATAATTTCATAAGAGCTGCTACTCGCAATAAATGCTAGAATTATGTGAGAATTGATGGATGTTAATTACTTAGTATTCCCAGACTGCTACACTTGCAAGCTGTCTTTAATCAGGATAATTGTGATATTGTGCAATCTTTCCAGAACACTGTCAACTATTTTTATTATTGTGTTATTGATTCATTTTTAAAAAAAAAATCCTTTGTCTGTAGTCTGTGAAGCAGCTTTACACCATGGAACTCTGCTGCCACCTCCTGCACAATACGTACAGCTGCATTCACTTGGGTTGAAGGCAGACTGGTAGGATTCTTACCCTAGTTTGATCTTAACATCTCAATAAATACCCTGTTAAAGCTAATAAAAAAGTAAACTTAGCAGGGAATCACGTGAGACTTTTAAAATATATTATAATTAATTATCAGGCTCTAAAATCAGACCACCAATTTACCAGTCATGTCATCTTCACTCACTTATCATTGTATTCTAATGTGCAGAAGGATCACAACATGTACATGAATTAAGTAGGAAGACCCAGTAGCTACTACTGAATAACTGCATTGGGCAATACTGGGCATTCAAAATAAAGACAGTTCAACTGAGCAAGTTAGAAAAGCAGCAGTAATGGCACAGAAGAGAGGTTGGAATGTAGCTTTTTAAAAGCAGGAAAGTTAAAGCAAAAACACACAAAAAAACCCATAGATTGTAAAGGCAATGACTGTAATGCAAATTTAAGTTTGGGAGATGATTTATGAACAGTAGTGCAGCAAACCATTAAAAAGTTTACAAACAAGAGAAGGCCATTCAGCCCATCTCGTTTGGTTGTTAGTAGCTTATTGATCCCAGAATCTCATCAAGCAGCTTCCTGAAGGATCCCAGGGTGTCAGCTTCAACAACATTACTGGTCTGAATGGATCAGGAATACTTGTTATACTCTATTACACCAGCAGGCGGGGACAATATTCTTACGTTGCTGCTAAATACGTACTGTATTGAGAGTTACAGGTTTATCCGGGTGTCACAGAGATGGCTGAAGTGGGCGGTGTCAGAACCAGGAAGGAATGAAATACACAAAGACAGATGATGTGAAATGATGATGGCGCTTGCTTGCGCCGGTTTATTGTAAATAAAAGGGTTTAACAAACAAACAGAAATAGGACACGACACTCTACGCCAAAATAAAAGAAACAAACAAAAACGGACTATACTTAACAAAACGGTGCACGGACAGACACATTGACAAACACGGCGAGTTGAGAAATGAACAAGTATCGTGCTGGTCCGACCAGCATGGAATAGCAATTGTAAATAATTTATATATTCTCTCTCTCTCTCTCTCTCTCTCTCTCTCTCTCTCTCTCTCTCTCTCTCTCTCTCTCTCTCTCTCTCTCTCTCTCTCTCTCCTCACCGAACACCCAACCGCCAGTATGTGAAAATGTGCATCTATATATACTGTTGTGCTGGGATTCAATTACTAATTAATTATTCACTTGAATCCCAGCACGTGAATTATGTGCAACCTCGTGCTCACATATTAACTACTTTAAATGTACGTGAAGTGATGTACAATCCCATGCCTAAATACAAATATACATTTTAAACACTCGTGTTACAGACCCGTTTATATCCCGTGTACCAATGACTATACACCAACATTTAACAAACCACACGCAACATAACAGATAATATACACATGAGCGGGCACTTTGCCACACCAGGATGAACAGTTGTTTCTGTCACAGTGTATGGTCGTTGCCAATTATTTTTTATCATTTTCTCTCAATTTAGAATGTCCACTCATTTTTAGTCTCAGCTCACTGCTTCCACCCCTGCGCTGACTCGGGAGGGCAAAGACAAATACACGCTGTCCTCCAAAGCGTGTGCTGTTAGCCGCCTGTTTCTTTGCACACTGCTGGCACACCATGCAGCCACCTCAGCTACAGAGTCGGAGGACAATGCAGCTCTGGGCAGCTTAAATGCAAGCCCGCAGGCGCCCGGCCAGACCACAGAGGTCGCTGGTGCACAGTGAGCCGAGGACACCTTGGCCGACCTAATCCCTCCCTCACTACTTTGACAAAATGCAATTGACATATATGACTTAAATCAAAGATTTCATATGAAAGAACACAAATTGACTTCATCATTGAGACCAATTGGTTCTAATGTTTGGAGGGCAGATATCCAGCATGCTTCTCTCTGTAGTAACAAAAGTAACAAATTCCCACCTCAGGCTGGTAGAGTTACTTTTTTTTTCCACCCCCACACATCGTAATGAGTCTGGAGATGATCCATGACCAGCACTTTTGACCTATGTAAACCTTGACCTTTTGTAATTCCAGGTCTGGCGATCAAACAGTAGTTCCCAGGCAGTAAACATCAATGTATATAATAAAAGAACAGACAGTCCCAAATAACAAAGATTATTCATCCTACAATAATACAGACCCAGTCACCAGTCCTGGGTGCATGCAGTAGTGCTCGTGGTGGTTGATACAGGTTTATATTTGTGACAAAGGTGCAGTGGTGTCCAGTTTATTGCTGGCCCTTGGCGACAGCTCCAGAACTGTATTAACTGTCTGGTAATGTACAAGACAAGACAATTACAAACAAACAAAACAGAACACTCATGATTTCAGAATTGTATACATTTTTACTGTCATTCTTGGTTCTTACTCACTACAAACCAATGCGAAGGAACAGATTACCTTTTATGCTGTCACACATGACCCCTTGGTAAACGTGTGCAACTGCCTCTCCAATCTGCGCCTGCTACTTGGTTTCCCTTCCGGGTCAATACGTTCTTGCAACGGAGTCTTGAGTTCTTCCAGACTGGCCGACTTCCCGACCCAGGGAAAGAACTGTCAGACCAGCCCGTCTAAATAACTCTTTTCTCGCTGCTTAGTGCCCTCACAGGTCGGGAGGGAGATTTGCCGCCAAAAATCATTGTATTTCTGTCACACTTCCATATGGTATTTATTATGTACATTTTTATTGCCTGTGTGCAGTACCTTACTCTTTTCTATATTAAATCTAATTTTCCATGTGACTGCCCATGATCTCCCTTTCCTAAAACCATGCTGACTGTCTCCCAGGATACTGTTACCACATAGGTAATTTTCCATTTTGGATCTTATTATAGTTTCCATAAGTTTACATATAATAGAAGTCAGGCTTATTGGTCTGTAGTTACCTTGTTCGGTTTTGTCTCCCTTTTTGTGGATCAGTATTATGTTTGCAATTTTCCAGTCTGTTGGTACCCCTGTCTCAAGAGACTGTTGCATGATCTTGATTAGCAGTTTGTAAATAACTTATTTCATTTCTTTGAGTACTATTGGAAGGATTTCTTTAAGAGCTCCTTGTCCCTTTAACACGTCTGCCTCAGTTATGCTAAAGTTATTTAAAACTGGATAGGAACAGGCTGACGTGTGGAGCATGTTGTCCATATCCTCAATGTAAAAACTTGTGAAAAGTAATCATTTAATATATTTGATATTTTTTTCTCTTCATCTATGATTTTGCCATTTATTTCTCTTAGACATTTTACTTCCTCCTTGAATGTTCTCTTTCTGTTATAATATTGGAAAAACTTTTTGGAATTGGTTTTAGCCCCCTTGGTAATGTTAATTTCTATCTCTCTCTCTCTCTCGGCCTTTCTAACTTCATTTTTGAGTTGCATTTGCAGTTCCAAGTACTCTTTCTGTATACATTGTTCTTGGTCCCTTTTAAACACTCTGTAAAGTCCCTTTTTTCTCTGAATATTTTAAATTGATCTATTAAACCATTTTGGCCATTTTGTTTTAGATTTAGATTAGTCTACTTTTGGGATGTAATTGTTTTGCACCTCTAGTACTACATTTAAAAAAAAAAACAGCCACCCTTTTTCTGTGGATGTTTTTGCTATTTTATCCCAATCTGTTTCTGTTAGTCTCTGTTTAATTCCTTCATAGTTTGCCTTTAGTTGTTACTTTTGGGGTTTTAACTAGCACTTCAAATGAGACCATGTTGTGATCTGAGTTTGCCAATGGTTCTCTGACCTCTGTTTTAGTTATTCGGTCTTATTCGTCTCAGGTCGGATGAAAGGAAACCAATTCCAAAATGTTTTTCCAATATTACAACAGCAAGAGAACATTCAAAGAGGAGATTAAATGCTTAAGAGATACAAATGGCAAAATCGTAGTTGAAGAAAAAAAAATAGCAAATATGTTAAATGATTACTTTTCACAAGTTTTTACAAAGGAAGATACTGACAACATGCCCCACATGTCATCCAGTTCCTATCCAGTTTTAAATAACTTTAGCATAACTGAGGCAGAAGTGTTAAAGGGACTAGGAGCTCTTAAAATAAACAAATCCCCTGGGCCGGATGAGATCCTCCCAGTAGTACTCAAAGAAATGAAAGAAGTAATTTACAAACCGCTAACCAAGATCATGCAGCAGTCTCTTGACACAGGGGTGGTACCGACAGACTGGAAAATTGCAAACGTAATACCGATCTACAAAAAGGGAAACAAAACTGAACCAGGTAACTACAGACCAGTAAGCCTGACTTCTATTATATGCAAACTTATGGAAACTATAATAAGATCCAAAATGGAAAATTACCTATATGGTAACAGGGTACTGGGAGACAGTCAACATGGTTTTAGGAAAGGGAGATCGTGCCTAACTAACTTGCTTGATTTTTTTGAGGATGCAACATCGATAATGGATAATTGCAAAGCATATGACATGGTTTATTTAGATTTCCAGAAAGCTTTTGACAAAGTCCCGCACAAAAGATTAATTCTCAGACTGAACGCAGTTGGGATTCAAGGAAACACATGTACATGGATTAGGGAGTGGTTAACATGTAGAAAACAGAAAGTACTGATTAGAGGAAAAACCTCAGAATGGAGTGTGGTAACCAGCGGTGTACCACAGGGATCAGTATTAGGTCCTCTGCTATTCCTAATCTACATTAATGATTTAGATTCTGGTATAGTAAGCAAACTTGTTAAATTTGCAGACGACACAAAAGTAGGAGGAGTGGCAAACACTGTTGCAGCAGCAAAGGTCATTCAAAATGATCTAGACAAGATTCAGAACTGGGCAGACACATGGCAAATGACATTTAATAGAGAAAAGTGTAAGGTACTGCACGCAGGAAATAAAAATGTACATTATAAATATCATATGGGAGATACTGAAATTGGAGAAGGAGTCTATGAAAAAGACCTAGGAGTTTTTGTTGACTCAGAAATGTCTTCATCTAGACAATGTGGGGAAGCTATAAAAAAGGCTAACAAGATGCTCGGATACATTGTGAAAAGTGTTGAATTTAAATCAAGGGAAGTAATGTTAAAACTGTACAATGCACTAGTAAGACCTCATCTTGAATATTGTGTTCAGTTCTGGTCACCTCGCTATAAAAAAGATATTGCTGCTCTAGAAAGAGTGCAAAGAAGAGCGACCAGAATTATTCCGGGCTTAAAAGGCATGTCATATGCAGACAGGCTAAAAGAATTGAATCTGTTCAGTCTTGAACAAAGAAGACTACGTGGCGACCTAATTCAAGCATTCAAAATTCTAAAAGGTATTGACAGTGTCGACCCAAGGGACTTTTTCAGCCTGAAAAAAGAAACAAGGACCAGGGGTCACAAATGGAGTTTAGAAAAAGGGGCATTCAGAACAGAAAATAGGAGACACTTTTTTACACAGAGAATTGTGAGGGTCTGGAATCAACTCCCCAGTAATGTTGTTGAAGCTGACACCCTGGGATCCTTCAAGAAGCTGCTTGATGAGATTTTGGGATCAATAAGCTACTAACAACCAAACGAGCAAGATGGGCCGAATGGCCTCCTCTTGTTTGTAAACTTTCTTATGTTCTTATGTTCTTATGTAAAAATGATGACAATGTTTGTGTCAGCAGTCTTTTATGCCCTTGGGGGTGGGCTTGACTGCACCACATTCACTGCGTGCAGCTTTGATATAACTATTCAGGTTACAGGGTCTAAGGATAAATACCCGTTAGGTAATGGTTACATTTCGTACTTGATAAGGAACATGATCACAGACCATATAAACATATGGAGTACACTTGCAAACTGCATTGTGAACACAAACAAACTTAGTCCTGAAAAAAAATGGAAAAGGACCAAAAAAAACCAAACTGTAGCTCTCATCCAAACGAACTCGGTCCCTTTGCTCACAGATAAGTGTGAACAGCAAGCACGTTGATACAATGTTTCAAACGAAAAGAACCAGACTGAGTCTGTTTGAAACAGACTCTGTGTGAATAGTAATTAAGCGATGGTGCCCGTTGATGAAGCCTCTATCATGTGGTAGCTGATAGCAACTGATGGGATTGAAATGTAAAGGCGGAGAAAAACAAAACAGGCGTGTGTTTCAGGACAAGGAAAAAAAAATAAAGTTACTGAGTTCCTATTTTAATGTAGCCTAATTATTATTATTATTATTATTATTATTATTATTATTATTATTATTATTATTATTATTATTATTATTATTTATTTCTTAACAGACACCCTTATCTAGGACAACTTACAGTTGTTATAAAATATCACATTACAGATAAGAGCAGTTATAAAATATAATGAAATCAGTAGCAAGCAGGAGGAAAATGAAATAAGTGAAAATAAATACAGTAAATTAATTATGTTTGAGAGCGATTTCGACTAAGAGCAGTTAAACGTATAGTAAAAATGTTTGGTTATAAGAGTAAATTCTATTAAGAGCACATAGTAAGTACAGTAAATGGATAAGAATGTATACTTTATGTAAATTATAGTTTCAGTTATGGAAGCTATTTTATGCCAAAATGAAAAATACATTGATAAATTAATGCATAAATAAATATCAAAATAAATACATGTTTTTATTTATTTATATATACATTTATTTATTCATTCCTTTATTTATTTATATATTTGTTTATTCATTTGTTTATGGATAGCAACTACATTATTCCTTTCATCCTCTAAAATCGCAGCAATCTCTAGCAGCACACTGGGCTCCATCGGCACAGTAGTCAGAGTCACTGCACCCACACTAGACCCTTTTTTAGACACAGCCTAGCCATTAGGACTGTTTGAAACAGGGTGAACCACTTTAGATGAAAAATACTCAATCTGACCACCTCCCCCCTTTTGATTTTTTGCACATGGGTATGTTAATTAGGTACCCACTTCATTTGCATAACATTCCTCATACTGTCGGAATTGCGGTTTTACCACTGTTCTCATCCTTCCTGGTCATTTTTTATTTTTGCTTGGGACTAGAAAAACAGTCGAAAAATGAAATTCCCGCCACAAAAGCCCTCCTCAATGGTTGGAAAAGCTTTGATATTCCAGGCAATTATGTCAGAAAAACCAGAAGTAATCACTTCCGTTTTTTCGAGATCCTGAGATAAATGATCTCCTGTTCTCGACAAAACAAAGGTTTTTTTTTGAAGGCCTCAGCAAGCCGCAGTATTATGATGCTATGACGTTCCAATGTGCGTCTACTGTTTATTAGAACCCTGCTAGTGCTGGAAGCTGATTGGTGTACTCCAGGCAGAGCACTCTGCAGCTTCCAATAATCTTTCCTAGACATTGACAGAGTTCACAACAACTGCTTTCTGGAATGTTACTGTGGTATGTTATTTATGTATCTATGTATTTATTTATTGTTCCTAAAACTAAATATTTGTAAATGCTACCTAAAAAAAAACCAAACAAAAAAACCAAGCACATTCAAAAGATCACTTTTTCCAGTTGCACACTAGATGGTGCCACAGACCACCACCTTGCTTTGCTTTCCATACTGTACGGCTCTGTATTATTTATTTTTGCTGTGTCTATTTCCCATCACTGGAAGGAGTGTGTAACCCTCTCTGTAACTCTCAGGGTCAAGGTAAATGCACTGTGAGCTACCTCATCCATTTCCCCCCCTATCACGCTCAAGCCCACCCTCTGAGGTGCAGTTCACTTACATTCACTCTGAGCCTTGCTGTTAGACAAACAACTACAGTGCCAACATTGCCAGCTAGCAGCTTTGTGATTAGGGCTCATCTCCACTAGAACTGAGCTAGAACCACTGAAATAAATCCATCCATCTTCCCCTACTGGCTGTTAGATGAAACTGCAGTACTGTACTTACACAAGAACAAAATAAGACCCTTTCATGCATGGCGACCCCATATGGCGTCTTTATAAGGGACATACGGAAGATGTAAATGCATGATAGCCTCATATGAGGATATCAATTTCACCCATATGACGCAGTATAAAAAGGAAACAATTTGCAATGAAAAATATATTTAATATTTGTCCAAAACTACTTTTCTCAGCTATTTTCAATATTTAATGTATACAAGTTTTATATGACGAATCAGTGTCTGGTTATTAGTACAAAGCTGATTGATCGCAACACTTTGTCAAGTCTGCATCCCGCTGTTTCAGCATAAAAAACATGGCTTGAAAGACTCACAACTTCTTACCTGCTGTGAAGCTACAGCTTGAAAATGAAATGGGCAAAATGGCTGTTAGCTATAGTGATCACATTAGATACCTGAAAATAGCAACCATGCGTTTACGTGCAAAGGGACCTGACAAGCGTGCTCCTGTGTGGTTAAACAGTTAGAAGATCTCACTGTGACTCAAGTTGGGGAATGTATAAGATATAGTTAGCTTTTCTGTAATGTATGCAATACATGGCCTGGTATGTTTTCTTTCAATGGGCCTGTATTAAAACAAGGCGGCCTGTCAGCTTATTCCAGCTTTCCTGTGTTGCAAGGAGTCGCAGGCTTTTTATTTTTCTTGATTTTTCTTTCTTTTTTCAATTTTAAGTGGGCTTGTGTTCCAGACATTGCCAAAAACTGCATCCTGCCTATTTCCTTCAGGAAGAAATGGGAGTGGTTTGGGAATGGGAGATTATGATGTAGGTATCATTATCTATGATACTAAATATAATATGCACTGTAATATCTAATCAACAGTTCAACACTTTAGAAACAATTACAATCTGTAGTACTTTACTACAAAGTAAAAAAAAAACAAAAAAAAAAAAGTGTGAATACAAGATAGAAATTTGTAAGTAGTTGTAACCTCAGTAAAAATGCTTAAAGAATAGGTAATTAAGGCAAGAAAGGGGTCCTATTTAAATTTCACATCACTTTGTTGCAGCTTGATGTTTTAGCTTTAATTAAGCATATACTGTGTGTGTGTGTGTGTGTGTGTGTGTGTGTGTGTGTGTGTGTATATATATATATATATATATATATATATATACACACACACACACACACACACACACACACACACACACACATACATTATCTTGAACAAAGAAGACTACGTGGCGACCTAATTCAAGCATTCAAAATTCTAAAAGGTATTGACAGTGTCGACCCAAGGGACTTTTTCAGCCCGAAAAAAGAAACAAGGACCAGGGGTCACAAATGGAGTTTAGACAAAGGGGCATTCAGAACAGAAAATAGGAGGCACTTTTTTACACAGAGAATTGTGAGGGTCTGGAATCAACTCCCCAGTAATGTTGTTGAAGCTGACACCCTGGGATCCTTCAAGAAGCTGCTTGATAAGATTTTGGGATCAATAAGCTACTAACAACCAAACGAGCAAGATGGGCCGAATGGCCTCCTCTCGTTTGTAAACTTTCTTATGTTCTTATGTTCTTATGTTCTTATATATATACATTTTAATGACTGCTCATTCTGTAAATTTAGATACATATCTTCATAAAGGGGTGCCCAACTGAAGTCGTGGGCATCGAATTATTTGAGGCATCCAGAGACTTAGAATGAACTCAGACTTCCTGTTCTTTAGTTTCATTTACACTTCTTGAGAACAAGCTCTCCATGGATATTTTCGCATGTGCTTTTGGACAGTTTCAAGTGCAAACTGGACTGCCGCAAAGGATAATGCTGAAAGAATATTTACTGCAGACTGGTGACTTCACAGCAACTCAACAGCCCTTCCCAGCTACCAGCTTTCCCCCCTAAAATGACTTTCCTTAAAATACATAACACAATTTATCCCTGCTGACATTTCTCAAATATTTCACTGAAATGTTGTAAGAAGATCTCTCATCTTCTTGTGTTTAACTTATTACTGATCGTGTAATATGAAAGACTATTCCATTGTACCATCAGGTGTTAGAGGTATATACTTGTATTTTAATAAGAAATCGTAATCCATTGTACCATCAGGTGTTAGTGGTATATGCTGGTATTTTGAACAAATTTGTGAGGCCAGACCATTCTGCAGGGTTCTCCTCTGTTGTCCTGTCCTGACTGTTCTTGGACAGAGATAGTGAAAGAATGAAACTTCCTTAGCTCGCTAACAATTTTTCAGCTGTGGCTTTTATTTGAATGCATGGCAGAATTGTTTAGTGTGTACACAGTCTCCTCTGTAATACACTATATATATGATGCATCTCCCTGTTTTAAGTTAGCTCCTCTCCCTCTTAACATTCCTCTTCATTTCCCCTCAGCCCCTAACTCTCTCCCTATCTCCCCCAATCCTTTTAATTGCTGCTCTCTGCTCACTCTCCCTACCCCATCCTCCATCTGTTACTCCCCTCTTTCCACTCACTCCCCCTTTCTGTTCTTCTTACTTTCTTTTTCAGTCCTTCTCTCCCATTCCTGTCTGTTAATCCCTCCTCTCCCTCACATCTCTCATTCCCCTCGCTCTCCCTCCCTTCTTCTTTCTGCTGTCTTTCCCTTTCACCTCTTCCCTCTCCCTTTCTCACTCTTTAACCCTCCCCTTTCCTCACCCTTCCCCATTCTCCTTCTGTTTCCTGTCACTCTCTTTTCAACCCCTTCCCCTCAGTGCTCCCCCCTCGTTGGTGTGCTGAAAGCTGCATGTTTTAAGCAGAACGAATATGTAGTGATCCTGGTTGCTCTCTTCAGCTAATGCAGGAAGGCTGGCATGGCTGTTTCAGCTTGCTGACTATTCCCCAAGGCAGCACCATCTGTTCTCTCTTTGTGGTACCAGCAGGGGCAGTGGCAGGGCTGCTGGCATGGTTCATGGAATGCGTTCAGAGCAGGAGCCACTGGTACCCCTGTCTGGCCCTCGTCCCTAGGGCATGCTGAGGTGCACACGATGTTAACTGCTCTCTTTCCCTTCATTTATGACACAATCTGGGCTTGTTTTTTTTTTTTTTGCTTTAACAATGGATTCCAGTGGACATTGTGTCACTTTGTAAGCAAAAATCAAAAATACGGAACTGTAAATACTCGCGGCTGCCAGTCAGCAGAGTCCGCCCCTTACCTCTACAAAGAAAATGCAGCCGGTTTCATTTAAATAATCTCTTTCTCTTCTCTGGTAAAGGTTTTCAGGATATGCATTACACAGTGACAATCCTAAGCTGTTGTCTTACCTAGCATCAGTGCAAGTTATTGTTATTAATATTATTATTATTATTATTATTATTATTATTATTATATTATTATTATTATTATTTATGCGACTAGTCCATGATCTACTACTACTACTACTACTACTACTACTACTACTACTACTACTACTAATAATAATAATAATAATAATAATGTATTATTATGATTATTATTATTTTTTTTAATTAATGGGAGGTAGAACAATGCAAAGACAATCATTTTGAAACAAGTGTAATAGTATATGAACTTTTACATGCATCTTCATTGCATCCCAACATTGACTGCTGTGTTGTATTGTTTTGTGATTACTGTTCACTGAGGACCAGGTGGACACTGCTAAGACTGGGCTGATGGTACCACTCATTGGGCAACAGCTATCTTTGTTTAACAACCAGTCCAGCTGGGACTACATGCTGTAAACCACTCATCCTTGTGATTCCTCCTCACCATAATGCTCTCTCTCTCCCTCTCTCTTGCTCCCTCCCCCCCCTCTCTCCAACCCCCACACAGCGCTACCTAATAATCTGATGTATCATCTTCAAGAATCTAACGAAGAATCCTCTGCATTCCAGCTCCACAGGGTCTCCTCCCACCTTCTGCTTGTTGGAAAGTGTTTGGCATGTAGACCACATGGAGAGCCTCCTCTGGTACAGTGCCCTTGAAGAAGACCATTCATCTACTCTCTTTGGGGGCTGGCCGCTCAGTGGGGGCACCAGTGTTCCAGTATGGTGCTGGTGTAACAGGCAATGCTGTGTGATACACTGCCGTTACGGATTCTATCCTGTCCTGTTGGTGAGATGAGATGAGGTTGCAAGCTCTAAAACCATGACTGCAGACAAGCCCGGCTCTTTCGCACTGTGGTTAAGACGCTTGCTCTAGTGCGTGGGGGCGCCGGTTCATATCCAGCCTCCACCCTGTTACATTGGTGCCATGATCCAGATCTGGTAGATGGGCTGCAGCCGATCTCTGAGGTTAAAGGGGTAAGACTGCCCCTTGTTGGTGAGATGAAGTGAGGTTAAAAAACTATAAAACCATGAATGCAAAGGAACCTGGCTCTTTTGCATTGTGGTTAAGAAGCTTGCTTTTAGTGTTAGGAGGTAGAGTATTGAATTAAACTCAGCTCCTACTGACATTGTGACAATTTTACCAAGAAGTGCAGGGGAGTTGATGTCTTGTTCAAATTCCCATTGGAATCCCAGTGGGTCTATCTGTTACCATGCTGTATCTTGAACCACCAACTATTGTGTTCATACCTCAGTTCCATGCATCTGTCCTTAGTGTCCTCATAGAAAACACCATTTGATGATGCAAACTAGAACAACCAAGAATGTAGGAGAATGGACTTCTAACACATGCTTATTGTGTCAAGAAAAAATAAATAGTTATCCACTACCAATATTATGCCAAATGTGTTGCATTTCAGATAAACATGGTGTGGTTTATTACAAAACAACTTCAAAACTTGTAGAATCTCAACAAAAAAGAGAAAAAAAACTTTTAAGTAGAAAAAAATTAAAATTAAATTTCATAATGAAACATTGGTGTGTCCCAGTCTAATACATATCACCAGGGATCTGCATCTTTTTTTGTTATTTATTGAGTGGGTGGAGACACAGTGCATGTTTATTTAAACTGAATTGCTTATCCAGATGTTTTTGGCCTGGATCCACACTTGTACAGTTGGAAGTGATTTTTATAATCCTTTCTACAGATTCCTGATGCACTCAACGAAGTGCAACGAATAGCAAACATTTTGTCCATTTCATTTTTTAATAAGTTAACTTTTTATTTGTAGTATTCACATGTATTGTAAAACAAAGTAGTCACAGATTCAGACCACACAACGCCTAGTTCCACAGTTCCATTCTATAACATATATGTCATTGATTCAGGTACTTCTATTATTAAGTCAGCTAGTTGACCCATGTTACTCTGGTTACATCCCAATGATGTCTACTCAGTACTACGCACTACTTGCAACTGTTAGATAACCAACAGAGAACCACCCAGTAGACGTTATAGAACTATCTACCTAAAGGAGCATGAAGTGAAAGGGTGGAGGCTGGGTGCTACTGGCGACCACACATACCATAACGACAGTGAATCACACAACAATGTCAGTTACAATTACAAGTATGACTTATCTTCTTCTCTTTATGGCCTGCCTAATGTTAAATATCTCGCTGGTGACCTGGCCCTTTAAATCTTTTTACTCAGGCACTGTGAGAGATACCATTGGAAAGAGAAGAATCAGAGCTTTAAAACAAGGTCCTACTCGTGTATTTCTGGTATTGGACCATGTCAGTATAAAATAAACACTGAGTGAAGTGAGGATTCTGAACTCCTGAGTGAAGTGAGAATACTGGACTCCTGAGTGAAGTGAGGATACTGGACTCCTGAGTGAAGCCAGGATACTGGACTCCTGAGTGAAGCCAGGATACTGGACTCCTGAGTGAAGCCAGGATACTGGACTCCTGAGTGAAGCCAGGATACTGGACTCCTGAGTGAAGCCAGGATACTGAACTCCTGAGTGAAGTGAGGATACTGAACGCCTCAGTGAAGCGAGGATCCAGAACTCCTGAGTGAAGCGAGGATCCTGAACTCCTGAGTAAAGCGAGGATCCTGAAATCCTGAGTGTAGCCAGGATACTGAACTCCTGAGTGAAGTGAGGATTCTGAACTCCTGAGTGAAGTGAGAATACTGGACTCCTGAGTGAAGTGAGGATACTGGACTCCTGAGTGAAGCCAGGATACTGGACTCCTGAGTGAAGCCAGGATACTGGACTCCTGAGTGAAGCCAGGATACTGGACTCCTGAGTGAAGCCAGGATACTGGACTCCTGAGTGAAGCCAGGATACTGGACTCCTGAGTGAAGCCAGGATACTGGACTCCTGAGTGAAGCCAGGATACATAACTCCTCAGTGAAGCCAGGATACAGAACGCCTCAGTGAAGCGAGGATCCAGAACTCCTGAGTGAAGCGAGGATCCTGAACTCCTGAGTAAAGCGAGGATCCTGAAATCCTGAGTGTAGCCAGGATACTGAACTCCTGAGTGAAGTGAGGATACTGATCTCCTGAGTGAAGTGAGGATACTGAACTCCTGAGTGAAGCCAGGATACTGAACTCCTGAATGAAGCCAGGATACAGAACTCCTGAGTAAAGTGAGGATACTGAACTCCTGAGTGAAGCTAGGATACTGGACTCCTGAGTGAAGCTAGGATACTGGACTCCTGAGAGAAGTGAGGATACTGAACTCCTGAGTGAAGCGAGGATACTGAACTTCTGAGTGAAGCGAGGATACTGAACTCCTGAATGAAGTGAGGATACTGAACTCCTGAGTGAAGGGAGGATACTGAACTCCTGAGTGAAGTGAGGAAACTGAACTCCTGCGTGAAGCCAGGATACTGAACTCCTCAGTGAAGCGAGGATCCAGAACTCCTGAGTGACATGAGGGTACTGAACTCCTGAGTGAAGCCAGGATCCAGAACTCCTGAGTAAAGCCAGGATACTGAACTGCTGAGTGAAGTGAGGATACTGAACTCCTGAGTGAAGCCAGGATACTGGACTCCTGAGTGAAGCCAGGATACTGGACTCCTGAGTGAAGCCAGGATACTGGACTCCTGAGTGAAGCCAGGATACTGGACTCCTGAGTGAAGCCAGGATACTGGACTCCTGAGTGAAGCCAGGATACTGAACTCCTGAATGAAGCCAGGATACATAACTCCTCAGTGAAGCCAGGATACAGAACGCCTCAGTGAAGCGAGGATCCAGAACTCCTGACTGAAGCGAGGATCCTGAACTCCTGAGTAAAGCGAGGATCCTGAACTCCTGAGTGTAGCCAGGATACTGAACTCCTGAGTGAAGTGAGGATACTGAACTCCTGAGTGAAGCCAGGATACTGAACTCCTGAATGAAGCCAGGATACAGAACTCCTGAGTAAAGTGAGGATACTGAACTCCTGAGTGAAGCTAGGATACTGGACTCCTGAGTGAAGCTAGGATACTGGACTCCTGAGAGAAGTGAGGATACTGGACTCCTGAGAGAAGTGAGGGTACTGGACTCCTGAGTGAAGTGAGGGTACTGAATTCCTGAGTGAAGAGAGGATACTGAACTCCTCAGTGAAGAGAGGATACTGAACTCCTGAGTAAAGTGAGGATACTGAACTCCTGAGTGAAGCCAGGATACTGAACTCCTGAGTGAAGCCAGGATACTGAACTCCTGAGAAAAGTGAGGATACTGGAATCCTGAGTGAAGCGAGGATACTGAACTCCTGAGTGAAGCGAGGATACTGGAATCCTGAGTGAAGCGAGGATACTGAACTCCTGAGAGAAGCCAGGATACTGAACTCCTGAGTGAAGCCAGGATACTGAACTCCTGAGAAAAGTGAGGATACTGGAATCCTGAGTGAAGCGAGGATACTGAACTCCTGAGTGAAGCGAGGATACTGGAATCCTGAGTGAAGCGAGGATACTGAACTCCTGAGAGAAGCCAGGATACTGGACTCCTGAGTGAGGTGAGGATACTGAAGTCCACAGAAAAGTGAGGATACTGGAATCCTGAGTGAAGCGAGGATACTGGACTCCTGAGTGAGGTGAGGATACTGAACTCCTGAGTGAGGCGAGGATACTGGACTCCTGAGTGAGGCGAGGATACTGGACTCCTGAGTGAAGCGAGGATACTGGACTCCTGGGTGAAGCCAGGATACTGGACTCCTGAGTGAAGCCAGGATACTGGACTCCTGAGTGAAGTGAGGATACTGGACTCCTGAGTGAAGTGAGGATACTGGACTCCTGAGTGAAGCCAGGATACTGGACTCCTGGGTGAAGCCAGGATACTGGACTCCTGAGTGAAGCCAGGATACTGGACTCCTGAGTGAAGCCAGGATACAGAACTCCTGAGTGAAGCCAGGATACAGAACTCCTGAGTGAAGCGAGGATACTGAACTCCTGAGTGAAGCCAGGATACTGAACTCCTGAGTGAAGCCAGGATACAGAACTCCTGAGTGAAGTGAGGATACTGAACTCCTGAGTAAAGCGAGGATACTGAACTCCTGAGTAAAGCGAGGATACTGAACTCCTGAGTGAAGCCAGGAAACTGGACTCCTGAGTGAAGTGAGGGTACTGAATTCCTGAGTGAAGTGAGGGTACTGAACTCCTCAGTGAAGAGAGGATACTGAACTCCTGAGTGAAGCCAGGATACTGAACTCCTGAGAAAAGCGAGGATACTGGAATCCTGAGTGAAGCGAGGATACTGAACTCCTGAGAGAAGCCAGGATACTGGACTCCTGAGAGAAGCCAGGATACTGGACTCCTGAGAGAAGCCAGGATACTGGACTCCTGAGTGAGGTGAGGATACTGAAGTCCTCAGAAAAGTGAGGATACTGGACTCCTGGGTGAAGCCAGGATACTGGACTCCTGGGCGTTGCCAGGATACTGGACTCCTGGGCGTTGCCAGGATATTGGACTCCTGGGCGTTGCCAGGATACTGGACTCCTGGGCGTTGCCAGGATACTGGACTCCTGGGCGAAGGGAGGATACTGGGCTCCTGGGCGAAGGGAGGATACTGGGCTCCTGGGCGAAGGGAGGATCCTGGGCTCCTGGGCGAAGGGAGGATCCTGGGCTCCTGGGCGAAGGGAGGATCCTGGGCTCCTGGGCGAAGGGAGGATCCTGGGCTCCTGGGCGAAGGGAGGATCCTGGGCTCCTGGGCGAAGGGAGGATCCTGGGCTCCTGGGCGAAGCCAGGATCCTGGGCTCCTGGGCGAAGCCAGGATCCTGGACTCCTGGGCGAAGCCAGGATACTGGACTCCTGGGAGAAGCCAGGATACTGGACTCCTGGGAGAAGCCAGGATACTGGACTCCTGAGAGAAGCCAGGATACTGGACCCCTGAGTGAGGTGAGGATACTGAAGTCCTCAGAAAAGTGAGGATACTGGACTCCTGGGTGAAGCCAGGATACTGGACTCCTGGGTGAAGCCAGGATACTGGACTCCTGGGTGAAGCCAGGATACTGGACTCCTGGGTGAAGCCAGGATACTGGGCTCCTGGGCGAAGCCAGGATACTGGGCTCCTGGGCGTTGCCAGGATACTGGGCTCCTGGGCGAAGCCAGGATACTGGGCTCCTGGGCGAAGGGAGGATCCTGGGCTCCTGGGCGAAGGGAGGATCCTGGGCTCCTGGGGGAAGGGAGGATCCTGGGCTCCTGGCGAAGGGAGGATCCTGGGCTCCTGGGCGAAGGGAGGATCCTGGACTCCTGGGCGAAGCCAGGATCCTGGGCTCCTGGGCGAAGCCAGGATCCTGAACTCCTGAGCGAAGCCAGGATCCTGAACTCCTGAGCGAAGCCAGGATCCTGAACTCCTGACGGAAGCCAGGATCCTGAACTCCTGAGCGAAGCCAGGGTACTGAACTCCTGAGCGAAGCGAGGGTACTGGACTCCTGAGCGAAGCGAGAGTACTGAACTCCTGAGCGAAGCGAGGATACTGAACTCCTGAGCGAAGCGAGGATACTGAACTCCTGAGTAAATCGAGGATACTGGACTCCTGAGTGAAGCTAGGGTACTGGACTCCTGAGTGAAGTGAGGGTACTGAACTTCTGAGTGAAGTGAGGGTACTGAACTCCTCAGTGAAGAGAGGATACTGAACTCCTCAGTGAAGCCAGGATCCTGGACTCCTGAGCGAAGCCAGGATCCTGAACTCCTGAGCGAAGCCAGGATCCTGAACTCCTGAGCGAAGCCAGGATCCTGAACTCCTGAGCGAAGCCAGGGTACTGGACTCCTGGGTGAAGCCAGGATACTGGACTCCTGAGAGAAGCCAGGATACTGGACTCCTGAGAGAAGCCAGGATACTGGACTCCTGGGTGAAGCCAGGATACTGGACTCCTGGGTGAAGCCAGGATACTGGACTCCTGGGTGAAGCCAGGATACTGGACTCCTGAGAGAAGCCAGGATACTGGACTCCTGAGAGAAGCCAGGATACTGGACTCCTGGGAGAAGCCAGGATACTGGACTCCTGGGCGTTGCCAGGATACTGGGCTCCTGGGCGTTGCCAGGATACTGGGCTCCTGGGCGAAGCCAGGATACTGGGCTCCTGGGCGAAGGGAGGATACTGAGCTCCTGGGCGAAGGGAGGATACTGGACTCCTGAGTGAAGCTAGGGTACTAGACTCCTGAGTGAAGTGAGGGTACTGAACTTCTGAGTGAAGTGAGGGTACTGAACTCCTCAGTGAAGAGAGGATACTGGACTCCTGAGAGAAGCCAGGATACTGGACTCCTGAGAGAAGCCAGGATACTGGACTCCTGAGAGAAGCCAGGATACTGGACTCCTGGGTGAAGCCAGGATACTGGGCTCCTGGGTGAAGCCAGGATACTGGGCTCCTGGGTGAAGCCAGGATACTGGGCTCCTGGGCGTTGCCAGGATACTGGACTCCTGGGTGAAGCCAGGATACTGGACTCCTGGGTGAAGCCAGGATACTGGGCTCCTGGGTGAAGCCAGGATACTGGGCTCCTGGGCGAAGGGAGGATACTGAGCTCCTGGGCGAAGGGAGGATACTGGACTCCTGAGTGAAGCTGAGGGTACTGAACTTCTGAGTGAAGTGAGGGTACTGAACTCCTCAGTGAAGAGAGGATACTGGACTCCTGAGAGAAGCCAGGATACTGGACTCCTGAGAGAAGCCAGGATACTGGGCTCCTGGGCGAAGGGAGGATACTGAGCTCCTGGGCGAAGGGAGGATACTGGACTCCTGAGTGAAGCTAGGGTACTAGACTCCTGAGTGAAGTGAGGGTACTGAACTTCTGAGTGAAGTGAGGGTACTGAACTCCTCAGTGAAGAGAGGATACTGGACTCCTGAGAGAAGCCAGGATACTGGACTCCTGAGAGAAGCCAGGATACTGGACTCCTGAGAGAAGCCAGGATACTGGACTCCTGAGAGAAGCCAGGATACTGGACTCCTGAGAGAAGCCAGGATACTGGACTCCTGGGTGAAGCCAGGATACTGGACTCCTGGGTGAAGCCAGGATACTGGGCTCCTGGGTGAAGCCAGGATACTGGGCTCCTGGGTGAAGCCAGGATACTGGGCTCCTGGGCGTTGCCAGGATACTGGACTCCTGGGTGAAGCCAGGATACTGGACTCCTGGGTGAAGCCAGGATACTGGGCTCCTGGGTGAAGCCAGGATACTGGGCTCCTGGGCGAAGGGAGGATACTGAGCTCCTGGGCGAAGGGAGGATACTGGACTCCTGAGTGAAGCTAGGGTACTGAACTTCTGAGTGAAGTGAGGGTACTGAACTCCTCAGTGAAGAGAGGATACTGGACTCCTGAGAGAAGCCAGGATACTGGACTCCTGAGAGAAGCCAGGATACTGGACTCCTGAGAGAAGCCAGGATACTGGACTCCTGAGTGAAGCCAGGATACTGGACTCCTGGGTGAAGCCAGGATACTGGACTCCTGGGTGAAGCCAGGATACTGGACTCCTGGGTGAAGCCAGGATACTGGGCTCCTGGGTGAAGCCAGGATACTGGGCTCCTGGGTAAAGCCAGGATACTGGGCTCCTGGGCGTTGCCAGGATACTGGGCTCCTGGGCGAAGCCAGGATACTGGGCTCCTGGGCGAAGCCAGGATACTGGGCTCCTGGGCGAAGCCAGGATACTGGACTCCTGGGCGAAGCCAGGATACTGGACTCCTGAGTGAAGCTAGGATACTGGACTCCTGAGTGAAGCTAGGGTACTAGACTCCTGAGTGAAGTGAGGGTACTGAACTTCTGAGTGAAGTGAGGGTACTGAACTCCTCAGTGAAGAGAGGATACTGGACTCCTGAGAGAAGCCAGGATACTGGACTCCTGAGAGAAGCCAGGATACTGGACTCCTGAGCGAAGCCAGGATACTGAACTCCTGAGCGAAGCCAGGATCCTGAACTCCTGAGCGAAGCCAGGGTACTGAACTCCTGAGCGAAGCCAGGGTACTGGACTCCTGAGCGAAGCGAGAGTACTGAACTCCTGAGCGAAGCGAGGATACTGAACTCCTGAGCGAAGCGAGGATACTGAACTCCTGAGCGAAGCGAGGATACTGGACTCCTGAGTGAAGCGAGGATACTGGACTCCTGAGTGAAGCGAGGGTACTGAACTCCTGAGTGAAGTGAGGGTACTGAACTCCTGAGTGAAGTGAGGATACTGAACTCCTGAGTGAAGCCAGGATACTGGACTCCTGAGCGAAGCCAGGATCCTGAACTCCTGAGCGAAGCCAGGATCCTGAACTCCTGAGCGAAGCCAGGATCCTGAACTCCTGAGCGAAGCCAGGGTACTGGACTCCTGGGTGAAGCCAGGATACTGGACTCCTGAGAGAAGCCAGGATACTGGACTCCTGAGAGAAGCCAGGATACTGGACTCCTGGGTGAAGCCAGGATACTGGACTCCTGGGTGAAGCCAGGATACTGGACTCCTGGGTGAAGCCAGGATACTGGACTCCTGGGTGAAGCCAGGATACTGGACTCCTGGGTGAAGCCAGGATACTGGGCTCCTGGGTGAAGCCAGGATACTGGGCTCCTGGGCGTTGCCAGGATACTGGGCTCCTGGGCGAAGCCAGGATACTGGGCTCCTGGGCGAAGCCAGGATACTGGGCTCCTGGGCGAAGCCAGGATACTGGGCTCCTGGGCGAAGGGAGGATACTGGACTCCTGAGTGAAGCTAGGGTACTAGACTCCTGAGTGAAGTGAGGGTACTGAACTTCTGAGTGAAGTGAGGGTACTGAACTCCTCAGTGAAGAGAGGATACTGGACTCCTGAGAGAAGCCAGGATACTGGACTCCTGGGTGAAGCCAGGATACTGGGCTCCTGGGTGAAGCCAGGATACTGGGCTCCTGGGTGAAGCCAGGATACTGGGCTCCTGGGTGAAGCCAGGATACTGGGCTCCTGGGTGAAGCCAGGATACTGGGCTCCTGGGTGAAGCCAGGATACTGGGCTCCTGGGCGAAGCCAGGATACTGGGCTCCTGGGTGAAGCCAGGATACTGGGCTCCTGGGCGAAGCCAGGATACTGGACTCCTGGGTGAAGCCAGGATACTGGGCTCCTGGGCGAAGCCAGGATACTGAGCTCCTGGGCGAAGCCAGGATACTGGACTCCTGAGTGAAGCTAGGATACTGAACTCCTGAGTGAAGTGAGGGTACTGAACTCCTGAGTGAAGAGAGGATACTGGACTCCTGAGTGAAGAGAGGATACTGGACTCCTGAGAGAAGCCAGGATACTGGACTCCTGAGCGAAGGGAGGATACTGAACTCCTGAGCGAAGGGAGGATACTGGACTCCTGAGTGAAGCTAGGGTACTAGACTCCTGAGTGAAGTGAGGGTACTGAACTTCTGAGTGAAGTGAGGGTACTGAACTCCTCAGTGAAGAGAGGATACTGAACTCCTGAGTGAAGCCAGGATACTGGACTCCTGAGAGAAGCCAGGATACTGGACTCCTGAGAGAAGCCAGGATACTGGACTCCTGAGAGAAGCCAGGATACTGGACTCCTGAGAGAAGCCAGGATACTGGACTCCTGAGAGAAGCCAGGATACTGGACTCCTGGGTGAAGCCAGGATACTGGACTCCTGGGTGAAGCCAGGATACTGGGCTCCTGGGTGAAGCCAGGATACTGGGCTCCTGGGCGAAGCCAGGATACTGGACTCCTGGGTGAAGCCAGGATACTGGACTCCTGGGAGAAGCCAGGATACTGGACTCCTGGGTGAAGCCAGGATACTGGGCTCCTGGGTGAAGCCAGGATACTGGGCTCCTGGGCGAAGGGAGGATACTGAGCTCCTGGGCGAAGGGAGGATACTGGACTCCTGAGTGAAGCTAGGGTACTGAACTTCTGAGTGAAGCGAGGGTACTGAACTCCTCAGTGAAGAGAGGATACTGGACTCCTGAGAGAAGCCAGGATACTGGACTCCTGAGAGAAGCCAGGATACTGGACTCCTGAGAGAAGCCAGGATACTGGACTCCTGGGTGAAGCCAGGATACTGGACTCCTGGGTGAAGCCAGGATACTGGACTCCTGGGTGAAGCCAGGATACTGGGCTCCTGGGTGAAGCCAGGATACTGGACTCCTGGGTGAAGCCAGGATACTGGACTCCTGGGTGAAGCCAGGATACTGGGCTCCTGGGCGAAGCCAGGATACTGGACTCCTGGGCGAAGCCAGGATACTGGGCTCCTGGGCGAAGCCAGGATACTGGGCTCCTGGGTGAAGCCAGGATACTGGGCTCCTGGGTAAAGCCAGGATACTGGGCTCCTGGGCGTTGCCAGGATACTGGGCTCCTGGGCGAAGCCAGGATACTGGACTCCTGAGTGAAGCCAGGATACTGGACTCCTGGGTGAAGCCAGGATACTGGACTCCTGAGTGAAGCCAGGATACTGGACTCCTGAGTGAAGCTAGGATACTGGACTCCTGAGTGAAGTGAGGGTACTGAACTTCTGAGTGAAGTGAGGGTACTGAACTCCTCAGTGAAGAGAGGATACTGAACTCCTCAGTGAAGAGAGGATACTGGACTCCTGAGAGAAGCCAGGATACTGGACTCCTGAGAGAAGCCAGGATACTGGACTCCTGGGTGAAGCCAGGATACTGGACTCCTGGGTGAAGCCAGGATACTGGACTCCTGAGTGAAGCCAGGATACTGGACTCCTGGGTGAAGCCAGGATACTGGACTCCTGGGTGAAGCCAGGATACTGGACTCCTGGGTGAAGCCAGGATACTGGACTCCTGAGCGAAGCGAGGATACTGGACTCCTGAGCGAAGCGAGGATACTGGACTCCTGAGCGAAGCGAGGATACTGGACTCCTGAGCGAAGCGAGGGTACTGGACTCCTGAGCGAAGCGAGAGTACTGAACTCCTGAGCGAAGCGAGGATACTGAACTCCTGAGCGAAGCGAGGATACTGAACTCCTGAGCGAAGCGAGGGTACTGAACTCCTGAGCGAAGCCAGGATACTGAACTCCTGAGCGAAGCCAGGATACTGGACTCCTGAGTGAAGCCAGGGTACTGAACTCCTGAGTGAAGTGAGGGTACTGAACTCCTGAGTGAAGCCAGGATACTGGACTCCTCAGTGAAGCCAGGATACTGGACTCCTGAGTGAAGCCAGGATACTGGACTCCTGAGAGAAGCCAGGATACTGGACTCCTGAGAGAAGCCAGGATACTGGACTCCTGAGTGAAGCCAGGATACTGGACTCCTGAGTGAAGCCAGGATACTGGACTCCTGAGTGAAGCCAGGATACTGGACTCCTGAGTGAAGCCAGGATACTGGACTCCTGGGTGAAGCCAGGATACTGGACTCCTGGGTGAAGCCAGGATACTGGACTCCTGGGCGAAGGGAGGATACTGGGCTCCTGGGCGAAGGGAGGATCCTGGGCTCCTGGGCGAAGGGAGGATCCTGGGCTCCTGGGCGAAGGGAGGATCCTGGGCTCCTGGCGAAGGGAGGATCCTGGGCTCCTGGGCGAAGGGAGGATCCTGGGCTCCTGGGCGAAGGGAGGATCCTGAACTCCTGAGCGAAGCCAGGATCCTGAACTCCTGAGCGAAGCCAGGGTACTGAACTCCTGAGCGAAGCCAGGGTACTGAACTCCTGAGCGAAGCCAGGGTACTGGACTCCTGAGCGAAGCCAGGGTACTGGACTCCTGAGCGAAGCCAGGGTACTGGACTCCTGAGCGAAGCCAGGGTACTGGACTCCTGAGCGAAGCGAGGATACTGAACTCCTGAGCGAATCGAGGATACTGGACTCCTGAGTGAATCGAGGATACTGGACTCCTGAGTGAAGCTAGGGTACTGGACTCCTGAGTGAAGTGAGGGTACTGAATTTCTGAGTGAAGTGAGGGTACTGAACTCCTCAGTGAAGTCTCCTATGATATACTGAAGTCCTCATTCGGTTCCTGGACTCCTGGAGACTCTCTTCGGTCCTATTGAACTCCTGAGTGAAGCCAGGATACTGGACTCCTGAGTGAAGTGAGGATACTGAACTCCTGAGAAAAGTGAGGATACTGGACTCCTGGGCGAAGCCAGGATACTGGACTCCTGGGCGAAGCCAGGATACTGGGCTCCTGGGCGAAGCCAGGGTCCTGGGCTCCTGGGCGAAGGGAGGGTCCTGGGCTCCTGGGCGAAGCCAGGATCCTGGATTCCTGGGCGAAGCCAGGATCCTGGACTCCTGGGTGAAGTGAGGATAAGAACATAAGAACATTAGAAAGTTTACAAACGAGAGGAGGCCATTCGGTCCATCTTGCTGGTTTGGTTTTAATAGCTTGTTGATCCCAGAATCTCATCAAGCAGCTTCTTGAAGGATCCCAGGGTGTCAGCTTCAACAACATTACTGGGGAGTTGATTCCAGACCCTCACAATTCTCTGTGTAAAAAAGTGCATCCTGTTTTCTGTTCTGAATGCCTGTTTGTCTAATCTCCATTTGTGACCCCTGGTCCTTTTTTCTTGTTTCAGGCTGAAAAAGTCCCTTGGGTCGACACTTTCAATACCTTTTAGAATTTTGAATGCTTGAATTAGGTCGCCGCGTAGTCTTCTTTGTTCAAGATTGAACAGATTCTCTTCTTTTAGCCTGTCTTCATATGACATGCCTTTTAAGCCTGGAATAATTCTGGTCGCTCTTCTTTGCACTCTTTCTAGAGCAGCAATATCTTTTTTATAGTGAGGTGACCAGAACTGCACACAATATTCAAGATGAGGTCTTACTAGTGCATTGTACGGTTTTAACATTACTTCCCTTGATTTAAATTCAACACTTTTCACAATGTATCCGAGCATCTTGTTAGCCTTTTTTATAGCTTCCCCACATTGTCTAGATGAAGACATTTCTGAGTCAACAAAAACTCCTAGGTCTTTTTCATAGATTCCTTCTCCAATTTCAGTATCTCCCATATGATGTTTATAATGTACATTTTTATTTCCTGCATGCAGTACCTTACACTTTTCTCTATTAAATGTCATTTGCCATGTGTCTGCCCAGTTCTGAATCTTGTCTAGATCATTTTGAATGACCTTTGCTGCTACAACAGTGTTTGCCACTCCTCCTACTTTTGTGTCGTCTGCAAATTTAACAAGTTTGCTTACTATACCAGAATCTAAATCATTAATGTAGATTAGGAATAGCAGAGGACCTAATACTGATCCCTGTGGTACACCACTGGTTACCACACTCCATTCTGAGGTTTTTCCTCTAATCAGTACTTTCTGTTTTCTACATGTTAACCACTCCCTAATCCATGTACATGTGTTTCCTTGAATCCCAACTGCGTTCAGTTTGAGAATTAATCTTTTGTGCGGGACTTTGTCTATAGATCTGTCCAACTTCAGAACTGGGCAGACACATGGTAAATGACATTTAATAGAGAAAAGTGTAAGGTACTGCACGCAGGAAATAAAAATGTGCATTTTAAATATCATATGGGAGATACTGAAAATTGAAGAAGGAATCTATGAAAAAGACCTAGGAGTTTTTGTTGACTCAGAAATGTCTTCATCTAGACAATGTGGGGAAGCTATAAAAAAGGCCAACAAGATGCTCGGCTACATTGTGAAAAGTGTTGAATTTAAATCAAGGGAAGTAATGTTAAAAACTGTACAATGCATTAGTAAGACCTCATCTTGAATATTGTGTTCAGTTCTGGTCACCTCGCTACAAAAAAGATATTGCTGCTCTAGAAAGAGTGCAAAGAAGAGCAACCAGAATTATTCCAGGTTTAAAAGGCATGTCATATGCAGACAGGCTAAAAGAATTGAATCTGTTCAGTCTTGAACAAAGAAGACTACGTGGCGACCTAATTCAAGCATTCAAAATTCTAAAAGGTATTGACAGTGTCGACCCAAGGGACTTTTTCAGCCTGAAAAAAGAAACAAGGACCAGGGGTCACAAATGGAGATTAGACAAAGGGGCATTCAGAACAGAAAATAGGAGGCACTTTTTTACACAGAGAATTGTGAGGGTCTGGAATCAACTCCCCAGTAATATTGTTGAAGCTGACACCCTGGGATCCTTCAAGAAGCTGCTTGATAAGATTCTGGGATCGATAAGCTACTAACAACCAAACGAGCAAGATGGGTCGAATGGCCTCCTCTCATTTGTAAACTTTCTTATGTTCTTATGTTCTTAATTATTGAAGCAATTATTATATGTAAAAGAATGACATCATAGAAATGTTTTAAACCTAGGTAATTCAAAGTATCTGTGCAGTTACATGGTGGCGAGAATTCAAAACTCATTTGGACTAAGAGTATATGTATTTATTTCATAGTATTTATTTTAGAGGCAAAATTAGATTTTATATTTGTTGTATAGCTGTTGCCATAGTTGCAGTGGGGGCAGCCATTATAGTTGCACCCCACCCCCCCCCCTCCCCCGTATAAAAGAATCTTAGTAGAAACAATACTAGAGAACACTAGAGAACACAACTACTAATGAACCGAGTTTACTGATCAATCCTACAGATACTTCAAGAGGTCACATGAGGAACATGGAGACATTGAAATCATGTGAGCAACTATGAAAGCAGTGATTAGGTAGTGAGGAGGAAGATGCTTCTTCAACTTCTTTAGAGATTACAAAATAATTCCAGTAAATCTTACCTAGAACATAAAAACATAAGAACATAAGAAAGTTTACAAACGAGAGGAGGCCATTCGGCCCATCTTGCTTGTTTGGTTGTTAGTAGCTTATTGATCCCAAAATCTCATCAAGCAGCTTCTTGAAGGATCCCCAGGGTGTCAGCTTCAACAACATTACTGGGGAGTTGATTCCAGACCCTCACAATTCTCTGTGTAAAAAAGTGCCTCCTATTTTCTGTTCTGAATGCCCCTTTGTCTAATCTCCATTTGTGACCCCTGGTCCTTGTTTCTTTTTTCAGGCTGAAAAAGTCCCTTGGGTCGACACTGTCAATACCTTTTAGAATTTTGAATGCTTGAATTAGGTCGCCACGTAGTCTTCTTTGTTCAAGACTGAACAGATTCAATTATTTTAGCCTGTCTGCATATGACATGCCTTTTAAGCCCGGAATAATTCTGGTCGCTCTTCTTTGCACTCTTTCTAGAGCAGCAATATCTTTTTTAAGCGAGGTGACCAGAACTGAACACAATATTCAAGATGAGGTCTTACTAGTGCATTGTACAGTTTTAACATTACTTCCCTTGATTTAAATTCAACACTTTTCACAATGTATCCGAGCATCTTGTTAGCCTTTTTTATAGCTTCCCCACATTGTCTAGATGAAGACATTTCTGAGTCAACAAAAACGCCTAGGTCTTTTTCATAGATTCCTTCTCCAATTTCAGTATCTCCCATATGATATTTATAATGTACATTTTTATTTCCTGCGTGCAGTACCTTACACTTTTCTCTATTAAATGTCATTTGCCATGTGTCTGCCCAGTTCTGAAACTTGTCTAGATCATTTTGAATGACCTTTGCTGCTGCAACAGTGTTTGTCACTCCTCCTACTTTTGTGTCGTCTGCAAATTTAACAAGTTTCCTTACTATACCAGAATCTAAATCATTAATGTAGATTAGGAATAGCAGAGGACCTAATACTGATCCTGATAGATACTGAAGAGTCAAAGCAAAGCTGCAGAAGAGCTGGGAAGACATGTCTGGTGATTTCCTGCTGAAACTTGTTAACCAAATGCCCTGTATTTGTGAGGCTGTTATTAAGGCAAAGGGTGGCTATTCTGAGGAATCCAAGATTTAGAGACAATTTTCAGTTTTCTTGAACGTTGCTTTGATACTCCTCATGTTTTGTTTTGTATATTGTATCATGTGTTTTCATTTTCAAGTATTTACAGAAACGTATACGACGTAAAACATTGTCAATTATGAAAAAAACCTAGTTTCCAGCAAGTGCACTCAAACTTTTGACTGGTACTGTGTGTGTGTATATATATATATAATATATATATATATATATATAATATATATTATATATATATATATATATATATATATATATATATATATGTGTGTGTGTGTATCTGTATACTGTGTATATATCAGTCTGTATAGGTGCCTTAGTGAGTTTTGTTGTATATTTTTGTTCAGGAGATCTTTTATGGATGGGAAATAGCCCACACTTGTTTTCCTTTCCAAGAGTTGGCAAGGCTACAAGTAGGTCAGATCTTGGATTTTGCTAAAGCTGGCATTGAAGTTGGGCACAGTGCACTTCAAACCACGTTGTGCAGAGAGAATGCCAATGCTTTAGCTGGTCTAACATTACCCAGTTATAATTATTTATTTGTTTTAGTTTAGAAATAGTGACTTGTGGAGATGCAATATTAATCAACAATTGATCTCCATGGCTTTTATTATGGTAGCATCCATTAAGCGCTCATTGATTTGATTCATCGACTCTTATACTGTATACATTACTAGCACGTGCATGTTCTCAGTTGTATTCAAGGTTTTCACAAAGAATCTACATTTCTTGCTTTTTAATAATAAAGTTTTCTTAATGCATACTGTAACGACCTCAAGAGATGGCGGGAATCTTGGAGGACCTCCATGATGGACAGGTGGAGAGTAAGCTGATTGGGCAGAGGCCAAAGGCTGCCAAGAGGTCTCCTCTAACCGGATCTGAGAAGCGAGAGGTGGCGGGCCAGCATATAAGAACTGCAAGAATGACACGAGAGGGAGAGAGAGACGACAGCCGAACTCATAGGAGTGAGGAGATAATAAGAGAGCAAGAGAGTCACCCACCGATGCTACTGCCAGCCCACAAGCCTGCCTGCCAATCAGCCCTACCACCTGCCAGCCAGCATACCAGTTTTCCAGCTACAGTGCCAGTCAGCAAGCCTGCCTGCTAACCAGCCCTGCCAGCTACAGTGCCAGTCAGCAAGCCTGCCTGCTAACCAGCCCTGCCGCGTGCCAGCCAATACACCAGTCTGCCAGCTACCATACCGTCCCGCAAGCATGCCTGCCAGTGAGCTCTGCCGTCTGCCAGCCAGCTTACCAGCCTGCCAGCTACCATGCCAACCAGCAAGCCTGCCCCTGACCAGCTCAGCTGCCTGCCCACCAACTAGCCTTCCCGCCGGTCAGCCCAGCTGCCTTCCAGCCTGCCCGGCGCTGTGCTTGCCAGCAAGCCAGCCCACTATTGAGTCCAGGCGCTTTCCAGCCGCAGACCAGACGCCTACCATGGCCTGCCATCTGTCGGCCACCATATTCATCTTCCAGCTGCCCTGCTCCCCCACAAACCAGCATGCCACCCAGCCCCTCAGTGTGTTCAGCCGCAGACCAGACAGCAGCTCACCAGGTTGGGGAACTAACTCAGGCCCAGGGGGCGCTGGTGTGGAGGGGAGGGTTCAACTCCGGGAGGAGGGCCCTGCGAGACCTCTGCCAGCGCAGCGGAGAAGGACTTGGCTCAGAACAACAGGAGCAATTGGAGGAGCTGGTCCATGAATACCAGGACTGCTATGTGGCAAAGCAAAGGACTGGTAACCACGGTATGATAACCGTTAAAAAAAAAACACAGTGGTAACCTTAATATCACGGTATACATCATGCAAGTTATAAAATAAAGGCTTAAATGAAGAAAGACTAATATAAATCACTTAAATTACTGTAATTCACAAAAATAAAACCAACAAAACACACTTCCTTTTGTGGAATGATTTAAACATTTGGTATTTAGTATTTTACTATGCCAAATACCTTTGTATGTTTCATTTTTATAAAGAAAATCATAATACATTTTTTTTTTTTAAAAAACGAAGGTTGTACACTCTCAATGTTATACTACAACAGTATTAAGATCTATTATTTGCTCAAAATGACGTGGTGCTGTAGTTTGTTAAAACTTTTTAACGTATAAACTTAAATAAATAAATACTTTGTTTAGCTGATGGCAAATAGAATTGGGAAATGATGTCTTATTGCTTAAAACACAAACATGTATCACAGGTTATTATTTAAGAGCAGAGATTAGTTGTTTATTTTTTCATCTGGATAAATAAAATATGTATAGATATGCCAAAAATAATGTATTTTAATACTAAATCGTGTTATTGGATTTATAGCTACAAGTCACGATTATGCACAAGTAAGCTTCCAATGATTATTACACATGTGGAGTTTGTAAAAAAATATTTATTCACTTACCTAAGAAAGTTGGAACACTGTTATAACTTGATTAAACAAAACTACGTTGATAATAAGTAGGCTATCCTTGCTGCAGTCACGGGTCTGCTAATTTTAATTGAGACATTGGTTGTGTTCTTATAGCGCAGATTTCCGCAGTTCTGCACAGAATTGCGGAGATGCTCTGTAGATGTCACTGAACACAGCCAGAGAAATCTGTGCAGATTCTGCATAGCCCAGCACAGCTTTGAAATGTTACTGCGGGAGGCTGACTGCTGCTGTGAACCAAAGGGACGATGCAAAGATCATGAGTGACCTGTTCATCGTAATGCAAATAACCACTAAAACTACTGCTGCCACCTTGTTAGCGGAGGCGAACGACATTTTATCATTATACAGTGAAGCCGTGAACAGCCTTGTCCATGCTATATTAAATAAACAAATAAATCAATTATTTAAACAAACATAATGTACTAAATCTGTGATAAGTGATGTATAATTTTACAATGAACTTAATAAATTACATTAAACTGACTGTTAATCCACACAAATGTAAACATTGCACATTGAAAATATGTGCTGCGCTGCAAGGTTTGGAGAAGGCATTTCTCTAAAAGCTACATGTGATGTCAGAACGACAGCAGCCAAGAGCAGCAGGCACAGCAAGCTCTGTAAGAGAATGCAGCAATTGAAACGTGTATTCTGTGTCATTGACAGTTTCCTTCAAAACCATTATCAAAATACAGTATCAGTTCATAAAAAGATCTGCCTCAGACACTTTGCTAAGGCTGCAAGTACCATCACTTGATTTAGAAGAAGCATGTTTGCAATTGAAAAAATGCATTAACTGGTGTATAAAGGAATTACAATAATTGTGGTGTAGAATAAAAACAACGGTATTAATACCGTAATGTACCTAAACCGCAGTAAACCGAAAATCCGGTACACCGACCCATGCTTAACCCGCACCAAACTGGTCCAACACCACATAGACACAGGGTATGCCAGGCCCAGCCATGAGAGAGCCCGCCATCTGCCCCTGGCCAAGCGAGATGAAACTGAGGCCCTCAACAGGGAGATGGCCGCCAATGGGGTAATTGAGCACTCGGAAAGCCCGTGGGTTGCCCCAGTCGTCTTGAGCAAAAAGAAGGATGGCAGCCTGCGCTGCTGTGTTGACTACCGCCGGCTCAACGTGGTCACCCTCAAAGACGCGTACCCCCTCCCGAGGATTGAGGAGGTGCTGGACGAGATCGCTGGATCCTGGTGGTTCAGTTCACTGGATCTGTGGAGTGGGTACTGGCAGGTCGAGCTGTCCCCTGATGCGTGGATGAAGATGGCATTTACCACAGGACAAGTCCTCTGGCAGTTCCCAGTGATGCCCTTTGGGCTATGCAATGCCCCAGCAACATTCGAGGGGTTGATGGAGAGGGTACTGCAAAGGGTGCCGCTGTCTGACTGCGTGGTCTACCTGGACAACCTGCTGGTGCATGCCACCAAGTTCAGCAAGGGCCTGAACCTCCTGTGGAAAGTGCTGGACTGCATCCAGGCCATCGGACTTAAACTGTACCCTGGGACGTGCCAACAGATAAGACGAGAAGTACAGTTCCTGCGCCACGTAGTGTGAGCTGACGGGGTTGCCACTGACCCCACCAAGGTGGACGCTGTGTAAAACTGTCCCACCCTACCCTCCGTCCTCCAGGTTTGCAGGTGCTTAGGCCTTGCCTCTTAGTACTGGCATTTCATGAAAGGGTTCGCAGACATCGCTCGGCCACTTCATCAGACCACCGAGAAGGGCTGTCGGTTCCGCTGGACAGAACAGTGTGAGGGAGCATTCCGAGAGCTGTGTGAACATTGACCAGTGCCCCTATGCTTGATTACCCCAACATCATCTTGCCGTTCGTCCTGGACACCTATACTAATGATGTGGGAATTGGGGCTGTCTTGTCCCAGAGAGACCCCGGAGGGGAACGGGTGGTTGCATACTACAGCCAGGCCCTCAGCAGGAAGAGTACCTCTTCCCCCCCATACTTCTTCCTACACAGTGCTCTTTCACCCCTCTATCCTTTATTCTAAATAAATAGGGGCTGACCTCACCTATTCACTACAATCACTGCCTCCGTCTGAGTCCGTAAGGCCAGAACCCGAAAATGTTACAATATATTATGTTACTCTGTATAATAATATGCACATGCATGTTTTCAGCTGTATTTGAAGGGCAGATCCATACATTTTGCTTTTGAATAATAAAATTCTCACTGCAGTGATTATTGTTGATTTTGTTATATGTCCGATATTCAAGTAGGAAACTGCTTGCTGACAGCACCTCAATGTACTTGGTCAGACTCAAACTGTTCTGATGGGACTCAGTACAGTGCCAGTGCAAACCCAACCAAACACACACGTATTTAACATGTTCAGACAAAAAAAAACATCAATTAAATAAAAAGGAATAATCCAGTCGCTTACTCACGTCATTAGATTTTCAAAGGCTGTTTGGCTGTTTTCCAGGCATTATGTTGAATTGCTCTGTAAACCACAGATGGAGGAAGCTGCCTTTTTTTGCTGATGGAAGCAGAAAGCCAGCGATGCTAAAAGAAGTGTGGAAAAGCTAATACAAAACAGATGTGACTGAGCTGCAGCTGTACCTGCAGGGCTTTTGGGACAAACTGCTAAAGAATATGGGGGGTCTTGACAGAAAATTGGGTCAGCTATGGAGCAAACTGTTCCTGAACCAATCTGACAGATAATAGGAACGGTCTGTTAAATGTATGATTAGATTAAACAGGAGTCACATTTCTTGTGTGTGTTGTATGTAGAGTGATCAGCTGGACAGTTGCCCCCAAGACTAGAAAGTTTTCTTTTTTGTGTATGGTATTGTTTAGTAAGTTTAAGACATTCTCAATTACAATAAAAAAACTGTTTCAATTAGGAAGCACAATTTAAGTAGAGAATGTACAATATCAAATTGGATTAAAGTAATTTAAAATACAGTACGGTCTATAGAAGATAGCTGGTTATCGTGACACAAATTGAACTGTTCCATTTCCTGGGTGAGCTCTTCATCGACACATTACTCGACCCTCGTCTAAAGAAACATCCAAGACATGGTCCTGAGAAGACCAATGGATGAGACCAACACTGTGTAGTTGACTCAAGATCTTCATCTTCTCTGACTTTTTGAGAAACAGTGGCTTGAAACCTGGTTTTACGAGACCAGGAGATCTAGTTTGAGGCAACTTTGCTGTACCAAACACTAAGTCTCCCCTGGTGTGCCATGCAGTGGCCTGACACCTAGGGGGGTTCATGTTGATTCTACTGGCATTGTTGCAGAAAAGTTCTTTTTTCTTTGTAAAAGATATACAAAGCTTCTCTGTAAGCGTGTTGATTTCCTCTCCAATGTATTATTTAACTTTGGGCAAATACTCTGGGGTCCAAGAGGAAGCAATGACTTCCTGTGTTGAATCATAAGGAGTGTTTGTTCTTCCCAGAGCTCCCCCCCATACCATTACAATTCTCTCAGCCCCCCTCCATACCATTACAATTCTCTCAGCACTCTCCCTTACCATTACAATTCTCTCAGCCCCCCTCCTTACCATTACAATTCTCTCAGCACTCTCCCTTACCATTACAATTCTCTCAGCCCCACTCCTTACCATTACAATTCTGTCAGCTCTCTCCCTTACCATTACAATTCTCTCAGCCCCCCCTTACCATTACAATTCTCTCAGCTCTCTCCCTTACCATTACAATTCTCTCAGCTCCCTCCCTTACCATTACAATTCTCTCAGCTCTCCCTTACCATTACAATTCTCTCAGCCCCCCTCCTTACCATTACAATTCTCTCAGCAATTCTCTCCCTTACCATTACAATTCTCTCAGCTCTCCCCTTACCATTACAATTCTCTCAACTCTCTCCCTTACCATTACAATTCTCTCAACTCTCCCCCTTACCATTACAATTCTCTCAGCCCCCCCTTACCATTACAATTCTCTCAGCACCCCCTTACCATTACAATTCTCTCAGCTCCCCCTTACCATTACAATTCTCTCAGCTCTCTCCCTTACCATTACAATTCTCTCAGCCCCCCCTCCTTACCATTACAATTCTCTCAGCCCCCCCCTTACCATTACAATTCTCTCAGCTCTCTCTCCTTACCATTACAATTCTCTCAGCTCTCCCCTTACCATTACAATTCTCTCAGCCCCCCTCCTTACCCCCTCAGCTCCTTACCATTACAATTCTCTCAGCTCTCTCAGCCCCCCCTTACCATTACAATTCTCTCAGCCCCCCCTCCTTACCATTACAATTCTCTCAGCTCTCTCCCTTACCATTACAATTCTCTCAGCCCCCTCTCCTTACCATTACAATTCTCTCAGCCCCCCTCCCTTACCATTACAATTCTCTCAGCCCCCCCTCCTTACCATTACAATTCTCTCAGCTCTCTCCCTTACCATTACAATTCTCTCAGCCCCCCCTCCTTACCATTACAATTCTCTCAGCCACCCCCTCCCTTACCATTACAATTCTCTCAGCCCCCCCCTCCTTACCATTACAATTCTCTCAGCTCTCTCAGCCCCCCTCCTTACCATTACAATTCTCTCAGCCCCCTCTCCTTACCATTACAATTCTCTCAGCCCCCCTCCTTACCATTACAATTCTCTCAGCCCCCCCTCCTTACCATTACAATTCTCTCAGCCCCCCTCCTTACCATTACAATTCTCTCAGCTCTCCCTCCTTACCATTACAATTCTCTCAGCCCCCCCTCCTTACCATTACAATTCTCTCAGCCCTCTCCCTTACCATTACAATTCTCTCAGCCCCCCCTCCTTACCATTACAATTCTCTCAGCTCTCTCCCTTACCATTACAATTCTCTCAGCCCCCCTCCTTACCATTACAATTCTCTCAGCTCCCCCCTTACCATTACAATTCTCTCAGCCCCCCCTCCTTACCATTACAATTCTCTCAGCCCCCCCTTACCATTACAATTCTCTCAGCCCTCCCCTTACCATTACAATTCTCTCAGCACCCCCTTACCATTACAATTCTCTCAGCACCCTCCCTTACCATTACAATTCTCTCAGCCCCCTCCTTACCATTACAATTCTCTCAGCTCTCTCCCTTACCATTACAATTCTCTCAGCCCCCTCAGCTCCTTACCATTACAATTCTCTCAGCTCTCCCTCCTTACCATTACAATTCTCTCAGCACCCCCTTACCATTACAATTCTCTCAGCCCCCCCTTACCATTACAATTCTCTCAGCCCCCCCTTACCATTACAATTCTCTCAGCTCTCCCTTACCATTACAATTCTCTCAGCTCTCTCCCTTACCATTACAATTCTCTCAGCCCCCCTCCTTACCATTACAATTCTCTCAGCTCTCTCCCTTACCATTACAATTCTCTCAGCCCCCCCTCCTTACCATTACAATTCTCTCAGCTCTCCCCTTACCATTACAATTCTCTCAGCCCCCCCTCCTTACCATTACAATTCTCTCAGCTCTCTCCCTTACCATTACAATTCTCTCAGCTCTCTCCCTTACCATTACAATTCTCTCAGCTCTCTAGAACCTAAGACCATTACAATTCTCTCAGCCCGGCCCATCTTGCCTAGTACTTATTGATACAAATCTCTCAAGCAGCTTCTTGAAGATCCCAGGGTGTCAGCTTCAACAACATTACCTTACCATTACAATTCTCTCAGCTCTCTGCTTACCATTACAATTCTCTCAGCCCCCCCTCCTTACCATTACAATTCTCTCAGCCCCCCCTTACCATTACAATTCTCTCAGCTCTCTCCCTTACCATTACAATTCTCTCAGCTCTCTCCCTTACCATTACAATTCTCTCAGCCCCCCTCCTTACCATTACAATTCTCTCAGCTCTCTCCCTTACCATTACAATTCTCTCAGCTCTCCCTTACCATTACAATTCTCTCAGCCCCCCCTTACCATTACAATTCTCTCAGCACCCCCTTACCATTACAATTCTCTCAGCACCCCCTTACCATTACAATTCTCTCAGCACCCCCTTACCATTACAATTCTCTCAGCACCCCCTTACCATTACAATTCTCTCAGCACCCCCTTACCATTACAATTCTCTCAGCACCCCCTTACCATTACAATTCTCTCAGCACCCCCTTACCATTACAATTCTCTCAGCACCCCCTTACCATTACAATTCTCTCAGCTCCCTCCCTTACCATTACAATTCTCTCAGCCCCCCTCCTTACCATTACAATTCTCTCAGCTCTCTCCCTTACCATTACAATTATCTCAGCACTCCCCTTACCATTACAATTCTCTCAGCACCCCCTTACCATTACAATTCTCTCAGCACTCCCCTTACCATTACAATTCTCTCAGCACCCCCTTACCATTACAATTCTCTCAGCCCCCCCTTACCATTACAATTCTCTCAGCTCCCCCTTACCATTACAATTCTCTCAGCTCTCTCCCTTACCATTACAATTCTCTCAGCCCCCCCTCCTTACCATTACAATTCTCTCAGCTCTCCCCTTACCATTACAATTCTCTCAGCTCTCCCTTACCATTACAATTCTCTCAGCTCTCCCCTTACCATTACAATTCTCTCAGCCCCCTCCCTTACCATTACAATTCTCTCAGCTCTCTCCCTTACCATTACAATTCTCTCAGCCCCCCCCCTTACCATTACAATTCTCTCAGCTCTCTCCCTTACCGTTACAATTCTCTCAGCCCCCCCCCCTTACCATTACAATTCTCTCAGCTCTCCCTTACCATTACAATTCTCTCAGCCCCCCTCCTTACCATTACAATTCTCTCAGCTCTCTCCCTTACCATTACAATTCTCTCAGCCCCCCCCCTTACCATTACAGTTCTCTCAGCTCTCTCCCTTACCATTACAGTTCTCTCAGGATATGTTTTTAACAAGTCCACATGATCAAAGGTAGATTCTGTTATGGGCAGTCTTGTTGTTTCCCATGGACCAGCAGGCTTCAAAGGCACACAAGCATCATGCTTTTATAGTGGTGATTAAACAACTGCCAAGAATATTCCTACACTAGGCTAGATTAAGTTATTTAAAACATCTGTGTGAAGTTGCCTTAGCTAGGGATTGCACAGGGAGCATCACCATTGGTGCTACCGTGGGTTAGGGAGAAAAAATTGTCCTGCACTGTCATCTCACCGTGAAACAGCGTCCTCTACTGGCCAGTCACCCAATGAGCCTTTGACTGGTCCAGCAAAACAAAAGAAAAACCAGCGACATCCGCTGTATTGCTCCTGTAGAGAGGGGATTTACCTTCAGTTCTCCTGAGTTTTTTGGGGGAGTTGCAACTTGTATTTAATTTATGGGATAACATGTAAAATATATAATATCCCTGTTTCAAGCAGGCGCATACAAGGAAGCAGATAGCTGCTTCCTTATTCAAGACAGTACAAATTACAATGTTCTGCCAGTTACAGTCTCAAAATTGATAGCTCTGGAGACTTCACTGACAATTTCCACCCCATCTACAGTAACTTCCCTGAAGACCTTAAAGAGGCAGTTATTCTTGAGGTTCAAGCCAGTTGTGACCATTGTGATCACCAAAGATCTTTGTTTAAATGGCTTTTTTCAACAGTGACCTTGCTTTTGTCTTTCAGAATGCCCACCCCTGGGCCTGGAATCTCTGCGTGTGGACGACACTCAGTTACGCGCTTCCAGTACAGAACGGTTTGGACTGGGCGCGCACAGAGGGAGGCTCAATATTCAGGTGAGCGAGAGGTCCTTCGCGACCATCACAGTGTAAGAGAGAGATCCCTGCTGTAGGGTTGGAACAGTGATGTGCTAATGAGATCTGGGTATATTTTGGATTAGTCTGAAAAGTGTTTACTTATTTAAAAAAAAAAAAAAAAAAAAAAAAAAAAAAAAACAACAATTGAACCGTACAAGTAGTGTCCCGAAACAAGGTGTGAAAATAAAATATTTTTCTGATGATTTTTTCTGATCCCATCTGTGTTTAGTCTGGAATTGAGGACGGGGATATCTATGATGGGGCCTGGTGTGCTGGACACAAAGACACAAACCAATGGCTAGAGGTGGACGCCAGGAGACCCACCAAGTTCACAGCGGTCATCCTACAGGGGAGGAGCTCCATCTGGAGGTGAGGGCCTGGTATTCAAAACTGTGTTCTTGTATTTTCTTAGTACTAGTTCTACAGGGACGTCCTGTAGGGGTCAACAAAGGTTAAACAAACACTGTGAGCACACCTGAGAGCACCGTGGCTCAGCACAGCTGTAAAGTAAGCAGTTGTGAGAGGATGTTTTCCAACTCAGACAACTCTTGACACAGGAACAAGGACTTGATAAACTGGGATACATTTCTCCTTGTTGTATGTGCTGTGTCTGGATATTGTTTAAATATTGTTAGGAAAGTAGAGGGCAAGCAGAGTTCACAGAGTTGAGCTTCACACACATGCAATTAGGTAAGATATATAAGACAGGCACTTGAGGGTGCAAGTGAGAAAAAGCTACCTGAATCCTCTCCCGATGACAATGATCTCCGTACCTGAGCTACCGATGTGAGTATACTGTTGATGCTTCCAAAACCACACTGAAAGTGTCTTTTTATCACTCCTTCAGTTGGGATTGGGTGACTTCCTACAAAGTCCAGCTCAGCAATGACACCTACAACTGGACGCCAAGCATGAACGGCACTGAGGAAGCTGTGAGTGTTAAAATGACGTATTCTGAAATTGATTGTTTTACCCCTGATCAAAGATATTTATGGGAATACAGTACTGCCTTTTGAAAAGCTGTGAAGCCATTCATCCAGCCCTCATTCTTTTAGTTACATTTTTTGTTTCATATAGACAATCTAATTCACCTTTCATTTGGACCATCCACCCTCTTACAGACATGGTCAGACAAGATATAACTGGGTTTTGTCTTATAAATCCAATATGCTTTTTATTCCAGTAGGTAAAGAAATATGCAGGCAGTGAAGCTAAGGAGAGCACACGGAGGCTGGGAAGTTGACTCACTTTCATAACAAGATGCTTCTGAAGGATCTGGCTTACCGTAGACCTGCCTATACCTTGTTGTAACATTGGTCCCTTTTTAATAGTGCTTCTGCTAACAGCTCTGCAGGCATCCCCTGCAGTCCAGCCCTGGTGGCTCTCAGACACAGATTACTAATTGTGCTAATTAACGGAGTCCTTTGGTGATATGGACTAATGTCCACGGAGTAATGGAGCTGTATTAAAACCTACAGTTCTGCAATTCAGAGGACAGGCAGAGACATAATGGCACATTTCTGTCAGTGCCATAAAACCAGATTGTAAAACTCAGTCTCATCTTGTTCCAATATCAAACTGAGGCTGCCGCCAGTACCGTCTGCTCTCTGCAATCCCATCTGCAACCGGGCATTCCACAAGTGTCACAGATCACAGTCCCAGTTGAAATCATTTTAAACTCTGCTGAAGGAAATGAATGAGATTTCAAATCTCTTTCAAGTCAGTCCCAGATGGAAATGTGGAATTAGTCTACCAAGGTGCCCTTCTCTTTTATTGCATGTCCTGATCCAGCGCTGCGGTTCCTCGATCAGTGAGCCTGCTGCTCTGGCCTCAGTCCAAAACCTCTGTTCCCTCAGATTCACCAGGCAGCTCAGCTATCCCCACAAGCTGGTTTTAAATAATAATCTCAGCAAAGATTGTACTTCCACTCCGTCCCAGTCCACAAGAGACTCTTTCAAGTTTTCTAAGTGGAATCATAGTGTTTGAAGGTGCGGTCCCCCCATGCACTTTGTTTTTTAAGTAACAGAATTTGTGCACTTCTGAATGTTGCCCCTGCCTACCTTCAGTATAATGAACAGCATTTCCCAGCCAGCAAAGGTTTAGTGATATTATGTTAAAGAACAGCAATAACATGTTAAAGGCAGGAATGATAAATCACATACAGTGTATGTACTGTAAAGCATTGTGATCATGGTTAATGGGAAAAGTATTGGAAATAACTGTCCAAGTTGATTATGGTAGACTTTTATAAGTGTTCGTACTCAGTAAATGCCATGTGATTATGTAAAACATGTCATAACCAAGGCTTTTTTAAAACTCTTATCAGCAGCAGTGTGCGTGGAATTGTCTGCCAAGATGCTTTCACAGTTACATTCAGATTTGGTCATCATTTTGTGTTTGAATGTGTAGATTTTTGAAGGCAACATTGACACTGAGACCCCCGTACTTGGCACCCTGCCTGTACCCGTGGTTGCCCGTTACCTCCGCATCAACCCACAGACCTGGTATGAGAACGGGACCATCTGCCTTCGCGCCGAGATCATGGGCTGCCCACTACCAGGTACTGCTTTACAACTCCGCCAGTAACCTGATACTCCAGGGGGCTGCCCACTGCCAGGTACTGCTTTACAACTCCGCCAGTAACCTGATACTCCAGGGGGCTGCCCACTGCCAGGTACTGCTTTACAACTCCGCCAGTAACCTGATACTCCAGGGGGCTGCCCACTGCCAGGTACTGCTTTACAACTCCGCCAGTAACCTGATACTCCAGGGGGCTGCCCACTGCCAGGTACTGCTTTACAACTCCGCCAGTAACCTGATACTCCAGGGGGCTGCCCACTGCCAGGTACTGCTTTACAACTCCGCCAGTAACCTGATACTCCAGGGGGCTGCCCACTGCCAGGTACTGCTTTACAACTCCGCCAGTAACCTGATACTCCAGGGGGCTGCCCACTGCCAGGTACTTCTTTACAACTCCGCCAGTAACCTGATACTCCAGGGGGCTGCCCACTGCCAGGTACTGCTTTACAACTCCGCCAGTAACCTGATACTCCAGGGGGCTGCCCACTGCCAGGTACTGCTTTACAACTCCGCCAGTAACCTGATACTCCAGGGGGCTGCCCACTGCCAGGTACTGCTTTACAACTCTGCCAGTAACATGATTCTCCAGGGGGCTGCCCACTGCCAGGTACTGCTTTACAACTCCGCCAGTAACCTGATACTCCAGGGGGCTGCCCACTGCCAGGTACTGCTTTACAACTCCGCCAGTAACCTGATACTCCAGGGGGCTGCCCACTGCCAGGTACTGCTTTACAACTCCGCCAGTAACCTGATACTCCAGGGGGCTGCCCACTGCCAGGTACTGCTTTACAACTCCGCCAGTAACCTGATACTCCAGGGGGCTGCCCACTGCCAGTTACTGCTTTACAACTCTGCCAGTAACCTGATACTCCAGGGGGCTGCCCACTGCCAGTTACTGCTTTACAACTCCGCCAGTAACCTGATACTCCAGGGGGCTGCCCACTGCCAGGTACTGCTTTACAACTCCGCCAGTAACCTGATACTCCAGGGGGCTGCCCACTGCCAGGTACTGCTTTACAACTCCGCCCGTAACCTGATACTCCAGGGGGCTGCCCACTGCCAGGTACTGCTTTACAACTCCGCCAGTAACCTGATACTCCAGGGGGCTGCCCACTGCCAGGTACTGCTTTACAACTCTGCCAGTAACCTGATACTCCAGGGGGCTGCCCGCTGCCAGGTACTGCTTTACAACTCCGCCCGTAACCTGATACTCCAGGGGGCTGCCCGCTGCCAGGTACTGCTTTACAACTCCGCCAGTAACCTGATACTCCAGGGGGCTGCCAGGTACTTCTTTACAACTCAGCTAATAATCTGATACTCCATGGCTAAGCGGGTTGAGTTATGAAGACAGGTTCAAAAGACGAATTTTATTTAAATTTGGACAAAGAAGGGTTAGGGAAGACTTGATTTGAAGTTTTTAAAAATCCAGCAAAGTTAACCTCAGCCACAAGTGCAGCATGGATCCCAGGACTAGGGAGACAGTTTGAAACTGTTTGTATACCTCAGATAGGGTAAGAGACACTTTTATATTACACAGATTGAGATGAGTATTTGAAACGGGTTACAAAGATACCGTGTTGCTCCTGAATTCTGGAATCGGTTACCGATTGACATTTGAAAAACAGCTTTACTGGGTAAATTGATTCACTATTACTTTCTTTCTCAAAGTATATGCAATCACTGATTAAAGACACATGTGTGTGGGAATCATTCATGTTAAATTTATATTTGTCTAATTTTTTTCCTGGGACAGCTTAATAAGGTTTTCCTGGTGCAGATGTGAACAGTTTTGAAACACGTTCATTTATACATTTAGATTCTTTATCAATATTGTGTTGGAGGGCTTCTCATGCTGCATTATTTGATTGGTTACGAACGTTCCTGATATGTTCAATTTCAACACTTCTGCTTGGAACACTGATTGACCAAGTGGAAGCAGAATTTCCTTTATCGAGTTTCTCTATCCCCAGATCCGAATAATATCTACACCTTGGAGACAGATCAGGGCTCCGCTGATAAGCTGGATTTCCAGCACCACAACTACAAGGAAATGAGGAAGGTGAGTGCAATCTCAAACCAGGGCACCTTCAATATGTATCACTGTCCACAGACACTGCACTTAATGACACGCTTTCAGTCAGACACATCCCGACATGAACAAAAAAGGGACTAGATTATGCAACACACAATACTAAACCATTGTAAAACTATATGCACTGCAACCGCTATTCTGAAGCAGTAGTTTCACACAATGCAAAATATTGCAAAAGTAACACGGACACTACAACAGATATTTCCTAATAAAAACCACATATGAGAAGACAACTAGTCACTGTCAAGGGTTTGTCAAAATTCCAGTATCATCCTTTGCATACAACATGCAGCATAGTGCTGAAGTTAAAAAAAAGAAAAAACAAAAAAACTCAGTATTTAAATGCTTGATTACGAGTGAGCAGTGTTGGCTTGACAAGCTAGCAGTGGTAGCCAAGTTTCCTGATGTGTAAAGCATGCCTGAGATTCGTTCTTGAGGGCTGGTGGTCAGAGTCACAGCCTGCTGGTTTGAAATGCACTGCTATGGGTAACACGCTTGTGGTTTTCATGGCCCACATCATTCTCACCTTGAATCTTGGCATCAAATGCTTTTTTGCCATTGTATGTTTGTTTTTGTTTTTTTGCCACTGAAATCAGCTGTTTGTTGTATGCCTTCATTAAGGACTGTATTTGCTGTAAACCTTGTCTGGGATTTTATTAATTATTTAGTTGCTGTTAAGAGTATAGTAACATAGAAGTAGACTCACCCCCTAATCTGTGTGGTTGTGATTAAAGAATATTCAGAATTCAACCTGATCAAAACTTGAAAACAGAGCCCCTGATTATACTGAACTTCCCTGATGCTGTTCTTTGTGTCTGTCCGCCAGTTTATGAAGGCGGTGAATGAGGAATGTCCCAACATCACTCGCATTTACAGCATTGGGAAGAGCCACCAGGGGCTTAAAATGTACGTCATGGAGATCTCAGACAATCCTGGGAAGCATGAATTAGGTATGTAATTCACGGCACTGAATAAGGTGTTGCTGGAACAGTCAGTGGCAATCATGGGGTCTTTGCAGCATGGACATATTTTAATGATCTAAACCACGATGGTATTTAGATCTGATACATTTTAATGTTTTGTCCATGAAAGAGTTTTGCTATGCGAGGGACTGTTTAAGTAAAATCCCTGGCTCTGTGTTTTCTGTTCCTTACCACATCGTGGATCGTTATTGCTGTGTAACCTGTTTGACAATGTGGGCAATAATCATTACACTCTCAGTACACGAGAGCAGACATTTTCAAGAGCTTTGAAACAGACTTTAAAGTTATAAGTGTAACATGTTGTCAGGATGTTAACAACGAAAAGAAAAATGGAAGGTATGTTATTTAACCAGTTGTAGCAACACGTGAGGTGGAGTAACGCTATATTTTAGGAACCCGTTACTTATTATTTAACTCATTGAATGCCATGGATTGGCTACTTTGTAATTTTGGAACATTTTTAACTGGCATCTACCTGTGTTTTTAATGTTCTTTGTAACCATATTGTTATGATAACTTATTCTAAGTTAAGTCTAAATGTAATGTATCGAATTACATAAATACAACTTGTGTTCTGATTTTTTAGTACCAAAATTAATTTGGTACTTAATGCATTAACCCGCCCAGGTACGACACAATGAAATCTTCCTCAAACTCGTGCACTTCAGTCTTATCCTGAGAGACCATCTCTGCCATCCATTCCTAAGCACCTCCTTAAATGGAAAATATAAATTGTGCTGAGCTAGGTTTAATCTTTTTGCATAACAAGAGTCCCCTTTTCTATGCATCAAAGGATCAAACATTTTCTTGTAATCCACTAATCTTATTTGAAGCGCCTCCCATTCCCTTGCACATAGAGACCTTAGTTCCCATTTCTTCCAGGAGGACAGGGCCTCTTTGAAAACAAGCATAGTGTCAAAGGTTACCTGGCAGCGGTATCCATCAGTTGTCTTATCATTACTCACTAACCCTCCCTAAGTAAGAGGCTATGCTGGCTATTTTAAAAAGGTGCCAGTTCTGTAGATAAATGTTTTTTTTGTTCCCAACACTAACAAACCAGACTTCTGGGCTTTTCGTCCAACTCATCCACTAATGCTGTTTTTATTGGCTCAGTGATCCCACCATAATCACTTTGTGTCCTGAACCGCCAAGTCTGGCAAATGCTAATACATCTTTCATGTTTCCACTGACTTACTGCTTTTACAAATTTAAACCATCTCTCATGCCACTGAATGTTTGCCATTTTTAACATGCCTTATAATCTGGTTAACATAGATGTTCAATGCTCCCTCATAGCGCTATATCACCCTGTTCCAACAATGAAAACACAATTAGGAGATTACTGGAGAGCTCTGTAATGCAGATGGGTGGCACAGTGACCTGGAGGGCTCTGTATTGCAGATACATAAGGCAGTACATAGTACGTAAGGCAAGCAACTGAACATAACAAAAACATTGTGGACTTACTTAATTGGTGAATCCTAAGTGATGTCATTTGTAGAACAAATATTGCGACACCCCGTGGAAATCTTTTTAAATCACTGTAGCTCACAGAAATGCACGGGAAGGTGAAGAGCCGGTTTGAAAAATCAAACTGCGAATACTCCCTATCAGCCATGTTGTTTTTTCATACCATGAGCAATTAAAAAGAATATTTTGTTTTGGTCCTCACTGTTGAAGAAGGTACAATTTAGGTTTTGGATGACCTTTATTGTTATTTTCTGTTGTCCTCAGTTGAAAGTGAGGACAACTGCATATGAATTAAAAAAAAAAAAAAAAAACTACAACATTATAAAAAATATAGTATATGGAAATGTTAGCCAATGCAAAATGACAGGTAGGCTTACCCTCTAGCCTCTTATGATGAGACTCCACTGGTTCATGGAGTACTGTAGTTATTCATGCACTCTCTGCAGCAGTGAATATGAAAATGTTAGTCAATGCTCTGTGCTCTTTGAGTAACTTAATCATATTCACCAATTACAGTGCCAGAAAAATGCCAGATCTCATTTTGGAATCTGTGCTTGCATTCATTCAAATCACACGGTTCCAAATTACACAGTGCCAGTGAAATGCAGAGATTTATATATGGAATGTAACTCCCATAAATTCAACTGTATACTTTAACTTCACATGCCGCCTTCCTTCTTTTCTATACTTTATATATTAACAAAATACTGCATGAAATAGACATGCAGTGCTGTTTTTATTTCACCCATAAGGAGCCCCTGAAGGGCAATAACTACAGCACTGTGTTTAGGTTCATTTAGAATCCTCTCTATTACTGCTGCTGTGGGCCGGCCAATTTGTCAAGTATCTCTTTAAATCACGAGGCTTATATTATGATGCACCACACCATTGAATACTTGTCAGTCAGACCCGAGTTCACTTCAGGACAAACAGAACATTGCTGTCCATATAACCCATTCCCATACCCATATCCATTCGTGTTTGATTTGAACTGAAATGCACACTTGAATAATTGATGCATGCTGTAAAGAAAAGAATAACATTCATTGAACACTAGCTGGCTGTCTTTTCAGATTCAAAAAGCCTCACACTGGCTCTCCAAACTGAAAAAAACCCAAACAAAACAAGTCAAACTGAATTCTTTGCTTATATAAACTTGTTAACTCCCTAACTCCTGCCACCATGCTTATTGTGAAAGCGTAGTCAGAGGGTTGTGTAGTCTGTTCCTTGCAGGGTCCTAAGTATGTACGAATTACATAAGCCAATTTTCAGTTTCATATAGGGATTTTAAAAACCTGCGAATTCGTGACAAAATATGCAAAATATGCTCCATGTCACAGGGTAGCTCTATGAGGGAGCACTGAACAGCTATGTTAACCATAAAGCATGTTGAGAAAGGCAAACATTCAGTGGCATGAGATATGGTTTAATGAGTAAGAAAGCCCTAAACGTCAGTAGAAATGTGAAAGATGGTAGAGTTTGATTCAATGCAGACTGCTGTTCATGAAACTAACTACAGCATGCTTTTGGATGGGGTCATTTAGGTCCTATTATGTAATGAATCAATGCAAGTTTATACACAGTCATCAAAAGGCAGTGTTTTAAATATATATATGCTCCGCTCTTCCCGAGCACCCAGACGTCGCTGGGCTGCTGCCAGACGTCGCTGTTGCTCCCCCTGTTCGCTGCTTTGCTTCCCCTGGGTGATCGGACATCGCTGCGCCGGTCCCCAGTGGAAGATCTCTGTCCACTGCTGCATCCTCCTGTTCCCCGGTCGTCACTTCGGTCGGCCCTGTCATCCCGGTGGGGTCCCTTGTCGCTGGTTCAGGGTCCCTTCCCGGAAGTGCCGGAAGGTTCGACCCACCCTCAAGTCCGCCCGTGGAAGAGGGCGGAAATGGACATTTTGGGACTTGAGTGTGGGTGGTTGTGTTTTAGGGGAGGGGGTGGCCTTCGTATGGCCGATCAGTGTTTCACACTTGAGGGGGAGGATGTGTAAGGTACCAGGGAGGGGGTTAAAATCCTTCCCTGCTAAAAACCTTGTGAGAATGCACATTTGGGTGTTATGGGGTTTAATTGTGTAATTGTTTTAATGATTTAGTTAATCCTCTGCACCTGGTCGTAATTATAAATTAGAGGCAGGTGCAGGGTATTTAAGAGAGGCAGCCAGACTGATCGGGGTTGCTGAGTGAAGAGCCCGACTGCGTGTGTGTCCAGTCGTATTGAAGAGAGTGTTGAGAGAAGCCCGTTTGTGTTTTGGTGTTTGTCAGGTAAACGGCTTAGCCGTCCTGTGTGTGAGTCAGGGATCGGCTGGTGTACAGTGAGAGCTCCAAAACGGAGTTAGGTGTTTATTTCTGTTTTGTTTTACGTTTATTAAAAATGCGCGTCAGCGCTAAAGCAATTCCGTTTCTGTGTCCTGGGTCTACTTTAAAAGGGGCAACGAACTCCGTGAGTGCGAGGATCGTTTACAATATATATATAAGAAGCTGCTTGATGAGATTCTGGGAGCAATAAGCTACTAACAACCAAACGAGCAAGATGGGCCGAATGGCCTCCTCTCATTTGTAAACCTGTAAACTTTATGTTCTAATAGCATCACAAGAGTATCCTTGTATTGTAAAAAATAATAGGTGGTCCTCTTCACAGGTCTCGTAATTTATGACGTCACAGAAACCCTGTTTGGAAATATTTTCCTGTAACTCACTGAAGCCCATCTATTATACAAGCATGAAGAAGTCAATAACTATGCATACTTGGGACAGTTAGTTTTGGCAACGGAGAACCAAATGTGCAAAATCAACAGAAGAGCAGAAATGGGCTGGAGTGCCTTTTGAAGATTAAGCATGGTTCTGAAAGGGAAACTACCCTTATGCCTCAAGAGGAACATCTTCGACCAATGCATGCTGCCAGTGCTAACTTACAAATGCGAAACCTGGACCCTCAATGCAAAAATGACTCAAAAATTACAAACGACTCTACAAAAAATCCACAGCTGCTTTCCTTAACGAATTGTAGATAATAGTCAATTGGTTAACTGCTTGTTAAAGTTAATGACACCACGATAGAAAGCTTTGTGATGGGGGTATAGAGGCATAAGGAAGCAGAAGCAACAAAAAGAAACCAAAACTCGAGTAAGAGATCTAGTGTTTATTCCGTACGAGGTAGTGTTAGTTAGTGCTCCAGCTGAGAGCTCGGTTTATTTTGTTTGTTTTATTAGCAGTTGTTTCGCCACCGCGTGTAAGAAGTAAAACCAACACCGGTTTAAAACTGTAAATCAAGATACCAGCCTGATCATTTATACCGTCCTCGGCCACTCTGTCGCATTACAATTAGCAAAAGCGTGCTCATGGGTAAGCAGCTTGTCATACGATCACGGTTATGACTTATATTTACTCAAGGCTGCAGAATCCTATTTTACTACAGTATATTTGAGAAGCGATCGTCTTGTGAGGGTGCCTAGTTTAACTGCCGTGTGATGTTATGTGTAATGGCCTTTGAATTAAAATGACATCACAGTACAATATTTTACTGTCAGGACTACCACTGCATTTAAGCATCTACTGTACTGTACTGTATAGCGTCCTTATTTTCTGTTGCAATGCAAATCTCACAGTTTTTCATTAAACGGAGATGCCAAGCACTGCAATCCCCTCCCCTCCCCCTCCTCACGTGCCGTGCCATCTACTTGCATATCACACAGTAACACTACTGAACTCAGTATGTATGTCCAGTGAACGTGTATTGACTTTATTGAAACGCATTTTCACTAACAGAGAACACAGCAAAACATACCTGTACAATACAGTGGCACAGTCACGTTTGATTACAAACAATGCAATGTTTCCTGCATCACGCGAGATGTGATCAAATTCAAAAATAGCTTTTACTGGCTGTACACATCATTACACTTGATCAAGTACTGTATTACATGTAGTCAGTTTGCCCCGAAATGATTCTTATAAGTGGATTGCTTGATTCTTGCAAGCGGATTATTTTACATTGGTTAGTATAGGAATGATTTTGACAAAAGTATTAGTATAGGAATGATTTAGACAAAAGTATGTGGGCAGTTTAAAAAATAAGAAAAACCACAAGTAAAGTGATTTCTATATTTCTAACTGTTTTTTGAAAGATATAAATTAAAGTAGAGATACAGCTTTACTGCAAAAGATTTGATACAAGAATTGAGAGAAGATGGTCCAGAAATTCACGCGCAAACAATTTAATGATACCTTAACAAGATGACTGTCCATGGGTGAAAACCAAGACGCAAAGCTTTGTTAAAAACAATACACAAAAGAAAGCGATTGAAGTTTTTCATTGAATACTTGAAGAAGCCTGATGATTTCTTCAACCAAATGTTATGATTAGACGAATCCAAAATAAAACTTTTTTCAACAATATGTTTGTAAAGAGAGGAGACGAATTTAAAGAAAAGTTCATCGTGCCCAGTGTTAAACATGGTGGAGGTTGTGTGATGGGATGGGCTTGTTTTTATTCTCCATGTACTGGCACCCTTTGTATTGTAGAAGGATCAATGAATGCATCAAACTATCAAGACATTTTGCACTCTCATTTGTTACCCAATGCAAGAAGGCTTATTGGACAGATTTTTTTATTCCATCAGGTTAATGACTCTAAGCATTCTGGGAAGTCTACAAAGGAATTTCTGAAAAAGGAAGATTTACAGTTATTGCTTGGTCATCTCAGTCCCCAGACTTGAATCCCATTGAGGTGTTGTGGATTGACTTGAAGGCTGCTGTTGCAAAAAGGAAACCAAAGTCAATTGCAAAATTCAAAGCTGTATGTTTTGAAGAATGGACAAAAATATATCCAGAAAGATGCCAGGAACTGGTTTCAGAATACAACAGAAGACTGCAAGCTGTAAAGGAAGCAAAGGGTGGGCACACAACATACTAATGCAAGAGTGCCCATACTTTTGTTAAAGTATAAAATTAGTTTTTATATGATATTTGTTATTTTATGCATGTTATGCAGTAATGTGTTGTTTCTTTATGGTTTTGCAATTTTATTTTAAGCTGCATATATATATATATATATATAATAGGCGGAAAATAAACTTTTTTGTAATGTCTGTTTTTCATAGGAGTCTTGTTGGCAGAACAACCGTAAATAATTAATTTTTTTAAAAGATTTGTATTTCAATGGCCAACGTTCTGTGTTTCATATATATATATATATATATATATATATATATATATATATATATATATATATATATATACACACACACACACACACACACAGTACCAGTCAAAAGTAGGGTACACCTGCTTGAAACCAGGTTTTTCATGATTTTCTATGCTTTTAGCTGTATAAACTTGTCTATAAACAGTTAGTATTTCATTATATGATATGTGTACTTATATAAGCTGATAAACATCAGTGAAATTGCATTAAAAAATTAAATTTTTAAATGAAAATGTAAATCTTGTCAATTTCAATTGAATGGTCACCCAAAGCAAGGGGATTTCAGTCTGAAGCCCAAGTCAGTTAAAAGTCTGAAATGTGTATAACACAGTGTTAGGACACTGGCCTAAGTATAAAAGTGTCTTTGTTAGATGTTCTCTGAGTTAACTAGCATGTTACCTAATTAACCTTTTGTCACCAATTATTGTTAACAGGTGAGGGTCCATGATTACTATAAATATAGGTAGCATAGGCACAAGTTTGTCATTCCTGAATGTAAGGGAGCAGAAAATGGCAAAATACGCTCAGTTAAGCAAATAAAAAGGACAGTCTGTAATTACTTTAAGAAATGAAGGTCAATCTTTAAGACAAATCACAAGAACTTTGCAAGTGTCTGTAACTGCTGTGGCCAAGACCATCAGATGATTTAAAGAAACTGGCACTCATGAGGACCTAACAAGGTCAGGCAGGCCAAGGGTGACCTCAGAATCGGAGAACAAGTTAATTCGAGTCACAGGTCTGCGAAACCAATGATTAACTGCCCCTGAAATGCATGCTCAGCTAAGTGCTACTAGAAGTACAGATGTTTCAACAGCAACAGTTCAGAGGAGATTGCGTGAAGCTGGCCTAACTGGAAAAATTGCTGCAAGAAACCATTGTTAAGAATGCGGAATAAGAGGAAGAGACTTGCCTGGGCCAAGAAACACAGAAACTGGATGTCTGAGGAGTGGAAGTCGGTCTTATGGACCGATGAGTCAAAATTTGAAATATTTGGGTCCAACCACAGAGTATTTGTAAGACGCAGAGAGGATGAGCGCATGAGTTCTGCATGTGTGGTTCCCACTGTCAAGCATGGAGGAGGCAGTGTCATGGTCTGGGGTTGTTTTGCTGGTGACAGAGTTGGTGATCTTTACCAAGTCCATGGCAAGCTCAACCAGCATGGTAAAGAAGGAAAGTCTGGTAAAGAAGGAAAGTGAAGGACAACTCAATCTAATGACCTGGCCTGCCCAGTCTCCAGACCACAATCCCATAGAGCTTGTATGGGACGAACTGGACAGAAGCGTCAAAGCAAAGCTACCCACAAGTGCCCTACATTTCTAGGAATTGCCGCAAAAGAGCTGGAAAGACATGTCGGATGATTTCCTGCTGAAACTTGTTAAACCGAATGCCTCGTGCTTGTGAGGCTGTTATTAAGGCAAAGGGTGGCTATTTTGAGGAATCCAAGATTTAGAGACAATTTTCAGTTTTCTTGAACATTGCTTTGATACTCCTTATGTTTTGTTTTGTATATTGTAACATGCGTTTTCATTTTCAAGTATTTACAGAAACGTATACAACGTAAAACATAAAAAAAACCCAGAAAAACATAAAAAAAAACTTGTTTCCAGCAAGTGTACTCAAACTTTTGACTAGTACTGTGTGTGTGTGTGTGTGTGTGTGTGTGTGTGTGTGTGTGTGTGTGTGTGTGTGTGTGTATATATATATGAACCTGCACCCTGTGTGACTCACCCAGCACACCACGCGGGTGAGACCACCACATGCCACATATTTAACCCTCTCCGTGTCCGCTCCTTTGACAGGTGAGCCGGAGTTCCGCTACGTGGCTGGAATGCACGGGAATGAGGCTTTGGGCCGGGAGCTGCTGCTGAACCTCATGCAGTACATGTGCCAGGAGTACAGGAAGGGGAACCCACGCATTGTGCATCTGGTGACAGAAACCAGGATCCATCTCCTGCCGTCCATGAATCCCGACGGATATGAGATGGCCGCCAAAAAAGTAAGAGGTCCCTTTTTCATGTACCTCGCCTTCTCCATTCGTCACAATCTGAAAAATGGAGTGAGCTCATAACTGACTGGCGGTCCCCATCGGCACTGATGGATTTGTGGCTGCTTATTAAATACCTAGTCACTTGTATAGTAAAAAAGAAAACTTGTTCTGGGGCTTACTAGCAGGTATTATAAGAAAAGGTGTCCACTTAGTTCAGGTGATAGTTGATGCAGGTCTTGCTAACCATCATACTTTTTTATTTAATGTTTTTTTTTTTTTTTTTTTTTTTTTTTTGCACTGTCAACACAATAATATGACTCCTAACCAGAACAACATGTTTAGATGTAACTGTAGCAGGGTGTGCAGTGAGATCCAGTGGTTAAAGTCCAGGGCTTGTAACCAGAAGGACACGGTTTATATCCTACCTCTGTCTCACCATATGAGTGACTCACCATATGGCCCTGAGAAAGTCACTTTAACTTCATTATGCTCCATCCTGCGGATGAGATATTAAATCAGTGTCCTCCTGCACAGTTCACAGCCTACCTCTGTAAAGCGCCTTATGATGGTGGTCCACTGTGAAAGGGGCTATATAAAAATAAAGATGTTATTATTATTCATGCTGTCTCATCGCATTGTAGGATGCAACTTTCTTTAAATGATCGAATCCTGGCAGTGTACAGTACTGTACCTGGGTAGATTTCTGTATTCCAGTTATGTATTTGCTGTGCTGCACTTTTGTTTCTCCTCAGGGCTCAGAACTCTCTGGTTGGGCACTCGGACGCTACAGCTATGAAGGGATTGATATGAACCACAACTTTGCTGATCTGAACTCTGTCATGTGGGATGCTCAGGAGATAGAAGTGGACAGAAAGAAGGCTCCAAACCACTATATCCCCATCCCTGAATACTACACCTCGGAGACTGCCATGGTTAGCGGGAGGCCACTATTAAAGTGAAATGATGTAATAACACGGAAACAGGCACAGAGCTTGCTCACGGGTGCAGATTGCATCAAGAGCAAATAATCCAAGCAAGACATACACGAGTGGATACCACAAGGACTTTCTTAGTCCTACAGCTGACTTGAAAATTATTGATTCTGGCAACTCTTAATTGACAAGCATTTAGTTTCTAAAAATTTAACTTTTCATGTCAACCGCTGGCCAAAAAAAATAAAATAATCCTTAACAAAACCCCTTTCTGTTCTAAATGCAAACCCTTGAGAAATCTTGGCCCAGATTTCATGCACATGAGATCATAGAATCCTTGTAAATGAGATTGTGGATCTTTGCAACATAAATATCTTCACAAATAATAAGTAAACAAAAAGAACCCTGTGTGATTTGCACATACCTAGCGTGATGCTCTGCGCTTTGTCAGCCATGTTGTTTTTGCGCTGAATGTTGATTCTCTATTCCACAGGTGGCCTCTGAAACCCGCGCAGTGATCAACTGGATGCAGCTCATCCCCTTCGTCCTGAGTGCCAACCTCCACGGCGGGGAGCTGGTGGTGACCTACCCCTACGACATGACGAGGGACTGGGCCCCCAAGGACCTGACACCCACCCCCGACGACAGCTTCTTCCGCTGGCTCGCCACGGTCTACGCCACCACCAACCAAGTCATGGTGAACCCTGACCGCCGGCACTGCCACAACGAGGACTTTATGCAAGGAAACAACATCATCAACGGAGCCAACTGGCACACAGTTCCTGGCAGTAAGTATCAATGCCATGCTGAGCTGGGCAACGATACTGCTTTTACACTGTGTGTGCAGTACAGCTTGACATTTGAGCCATTGAGTCCTTTTTATAGAATTGGTTGTAGCTGGAGTGTATTGTACGTATATGGACAGGCTGGCTGCAATGGTGATGTCAGACCCGGAAGAACACACAGTACTGCGAGGTGAAATGGTGAATACGCTGGCTTGTGCGTTTTATTGTAAAATAAAAGGCTGAACAAAACAGAGCAAACACTGACTGAACAAACTAAAGGGCACAGTGGCCAAAACAAACAAACACTGGAGATATACTAAATAAATCAACAGCAATTGTAATTATTTATTAAAGCTTACTCCCGACTTCTCTCCCGTTCTCTCCACACCGAACACCCAAACCTGTGTGTGTGAAACATTCATTCTTTTATACAGCTGTGCCGAGACTCGATTGCTAATCAGTCATTCACTTGAATCTCCGCACAGGCTGCACGTGGACTAATTGTGCACTTCCCGTACCCAAATACAAATACCCACTTTAATCTCCATGTGAAGTGATTGTGCAATCCACACTACATACATAAATATAACAGACAACATGAAATACACCACATGCAACTTAAAACACAAAATACTCACAGGGGCGGGGGAACCCCACCACAACGTTTATCCTTTCTTTTTTTTTTTTTTTTTTTTTTAACTCTGTGCAGCACTGTGGGATGTCATGACCTGAAGGGCGCTATGTAAAAATAAATCTGAATTGTATTGTATGCAACATTCAATAGTGGTTTAATTTAAAATACTAAATTACAAACTTCAGTGACAAACTATTTGACTAAAACTGTTTCCCCCTGCTCAGGTATGAATGACTTCAGTTACCTGCACACTAACTGCTTTGAGGTGACGGTGGAGCTCTCATGTGATAAATTCCCCCACGAGAGTGAGCTCCCCACCGAGTGGGAAAACAACAAGGAGTCCCTGCTCGTCTATATGGAGCAGGTCAGCGTCAAGGAGCCAGCACTGCTGCTCTGTTCAGTATTTACATAACTGGGGTTTCTGGGTCTCGTCCCCAGAATTAACGCAACATTTTTAGTCTAATGTTGTGCCTCATCTAATCTAAGAAGGATGCCTGGCTCCTTCATAGAAGCTGAGATGAGAGGAGGAGGAGGGAGGGAGGGAAGAGAGCTAGAAATAGATGGCCTTATTGAATTTTATCTGTAATTTCATGCTTACTCATCGTTCCATGTTTTATTTTTGCTTTGTTGTTTCTGTTGTCTCTGTCTCTGTCCTGCCTCTGCCTCTCTCATGCTCTCTCTCTCTCTCATTGTCTTGGCCCCACTGGGACACAGGTGTTCTTGTTTCTGTTCTCTCTGTCTCTGTCCTGTCTCTCTGCCTCTGCCTCTCTCACGCTCTCTCTCATTGTCTCTGCCCCACTGGGACACAGGTTTTCTTGTTTCTGTTCTCTCTCTGTCCTGCCTCTCTGCCTCTCTCACACTGTCTCTCTCTTTGTCTCTGCCTCACTGGCACACAGGTTTTCTTGTTTCTGTTCTCTCTGCCTCTGCCTCACTCACACTGTCTCTCTCATTGTCTCTGCCTCACTGGCACACAGGTTTTCTTGTTTCTGTTCTCTCTGCCTCTGCCTCACTCACACTGTCTCTCTCATTGTCTCTGTCTCACTGGCACACAGGTTTTCTTGTTTCTGTTCTCTCTGTCTGTCCTGCCTCTCTGCCTCTGCCTCTCTCACACTCTCTCTCTCTCTCTTTTCTATGCCCCACTGGCACACAGGTTTTTTTGTTTCTGTTCTCTGTGTCTACCTCTCTCACGCTCTCTCTCTCTTTGTCTCGGTCACACTGGCACACAGGTTCACAGAGGTATCAAGGGGGTGGTACGAGACAAGGATACCAATGCTGGGATCGCTGATGCCATCATTGCGGTTGATGAAATCGACCATGACATTCGAACAGGTACAGTTAAACACCGTAGCTTCTAGCTTGAATTGGAAATCACTGTAGTGCCAATACCATGAAAACCATTCACCTCAATACCTTCATTTATTTGAATATTGCATGGGCAGTATGTTTGTTATAAGACTTATTCAGCATACACTGCAAGTAATCATGGCACAGCATGTCCAATTATATATTTACATTGTTTTATTCTCAGCACTGCTCGTGCAAATTGAAATGATACACAGTGTAGTATTATGACAATTCTTGAAGTTCTCAAAAACAGCACATACTTTCTTGCTGTGTTAAGCAAATATTTCTGTGATTGGTTAAGCAAATTATTGTATGTGTTTTCCTGAATTTGTAAATAACTGATAGAAAATGCTGTCAGTATAGGTCACACAAGAAGATGAAGCTATTCATTTTTAAATCTCAGCCATAACCTCAAAACAGGCAAACATAACTTATGAGAAACTTGACTTGGTTTCCTTTGCAGGGATATTGCACATTACTGTACATGCATTTCCTTTATTTTTTTGTATTCAGCGTTTGATGGAGATTACTGGCGGCTGTTGAACCCGGGCGAGTATGAGGTCACAGCCAAGGCCGAAGGCTACTTCCCCTCCACCAGATGGTGCCGCGTCAACTACGAGCCTTACCCCACCATCTGTGACTTCACCCTGACCAAAACACCCAAGCAGCGACTGCGCGAGATCCTCGCCAAGGGGGGCAAGATCCCCAAGGACCTGATGCTGCGCCTGCATCAGATCCGCCTGCGCAAGCTGAGAGCCAGCACCAAGGCTATCAACCGCAGACGTAGCCAATAGAAGAGCAGCCACAGCCACCACGGGTCCACTTAATGTCCTAACTCCGTGGCTCTGAACCATAGCGGTCATGACTGAGAACTAGAGATGGACAGGCATGGAGACAATCAAAATCTAATTTGATTTTCTAATGCACTGTTTCAAGCTAATTCTCTCCTTTCCTCTGCCACACACACTAGCGTGTCTCTCTGTCTTTCTGTGCACACAGGTGGCATGTTCAACGCCTAGTTTCATTCAAGGGGTTCATTCATGCCACATCCCACATTAAGCACTATACAGCTATGGACAAAAGTTTTGCATCACACTATATAATTAACTAATTTTGTTTCATAAAGTGGAATAAAACCTGTTGAATAATGTTACGTTAACATATTGAATAACATACCACTTTGTAGTTTTATATATATGAAAAACTGTGAAATTGAAAAATGTGACATTTCCAAATCTAACATGAAATACTGCACTACTATTATGGCTTCCGGTAGACTTTTGCAATATCATTTTGTAGTTTCTTTGATTACATGATGTTAAATAAAATATAAAAATTATGTTCCTATAGATTTTTTTTTTAATTATGTCTCAATCCTAAAATTCTAGGTGATGCAAACCTATTGGCCATAGCTGTACTATTAGTGCTAATATTGCACGGTTTCCACTTAAATGCAATATAGAACAATCTGCATTCCATATATATTTGTATCCAGGACCTCTGCAGGATACTAACCCTTATCCTGCTAAAAGAAAATGAAAGTGGTGCTAGGCTTCCTCGGGTACTGATGCTGTGAATATGAACTCTTTCACCGCTGACTAGCTTAAAGAAGACATTCCTAGCTAGCTGAAGGAACCACAGTCTGCTTCCTAGAACCCAAGTGCTCCACAGCTGTGCAATAATAATGGATCTGTTACAGGAGACCAGCTGGTCAGGCATTCTTCTTTAAACTGGAGAGGGTTTTGATGTTACATTGCTGTTAATATTGACAGTATTGGTTGAAATACTGATCGGTAGCTTTTTCCAGGTGTTTGATGATAATGTGAAACTGGCACTTGCAGTGACTTGCAGGTGCCAAGTTCTTGCAGGCTGGAACTGATTTGTATTTAGTGAGACTATCTAACCTCTGTAACACTGTTGTGATTAAAATGCAGCGTGTCTGTGTGATATTGTACTCTTTTCAAGCAGTGAAAATACAAATGCTGGCATTCTCAGACCCTTGCTAGTCAGGGGACTTTATTATTAAATGAGATTACTAATAAAGCATTAACTCAATATTTTTGCTGTCCGTTTTTTTTTTTTTTTTGTGCCCAGGTATTGCCATTAGACTTCTAAACTTGCTGAATCCATTTCTCACGTCATAGCAGCTTCATTAACATTACTGCACCCTTTTCATTGAGCTGAGGGTCTTTTGGTCCTTAATTGCTTTTTTTTTTACGTTAATGTTTGTTTGTTTTTTGTTTGTATGTTATGTAATGTATTCTGGTCCCCGTGCTGTCAGTCACATCCCCCTTTGTGACAGTCTTGACCCCTGACCTCTTGCTCACTAAATATAGGAATGCCTGTTAATAGATGACTGAATAAAATAAAGGTCTGTACAGAAACGTCTGGTATAGTACTATCTTGGACATTTACCCTTCTTTTTCAGTCTGTGCTTTTTTCTTAGTGTCCTTGTAAGGAAGGGGCATGCATTTGTTTTGCAGTGGCAGTTATTTATCTACAGTATTACAGTAGTTTCAGGTGGAGTTTGTGAGGCTCAGTATACTTAGTTTCACATGGAGTCTAAGTGGAGTCGAGCAACATAATTTAACATTTTTATGGATTTGTTGGTTGGGGGTCCATCGACATTTCTTACCTGTCTATTATCATATTATGCATTATCTATCATCTCTTTTTAGCGTAGATAACTCTGATAAATGTAGCTTACCAGAGAGTTTTGGAATTATAGTGGACACAGGTAAGATATTAAACAGGTAAGAAATTAACAAAACAGGAGTAAAGCATGCCTTTTAAATCTTAGTTATTCCATCAATAAAACTACACATTTACAGGGCTAAACCAGCTGTTAATACCAATACTAGACTACTCCACAAAGGCTGTGCAATTCTCATGCCTTCTCGAGAATGACATAAAGCCAAGGAAACCACTAAGGCTCTTATTTTGTTTTTAAAGTTGTTTTTTATGTATTTATTTTGTCTTTATTAGGGTGAAGGGAGAATGCAAAAGTCTGCATTAGAAATGTCTTACATATTTTATCGGGCATTCGCCTGTGCACTTTAAATGCAGAAGGGTTCTCTCGTTGCCGTGTGTCTTGTGAGTGGAACCAGGAAGCGCTCGCACGGCGTCACCTTTTCTCGCAGTGAAGAAACAAACTGTTATTTCCAGTGTTATCGTTTGCATTGAAGTGTCTATATTATACATAAACCCATGTGATCTAGTTGTTTTGGGAGCTGTGTTGCTTGTATATTGTTTTGTAGCAGTCGTAGCAGCTGTATGTGTTTATACATAATATAATTTTAATCAAGGCTTGCTGTAATATAAAACCAGGTCACTTAAGTTACGAATTTGTGACGGTTCATGAACTAAGAAACACAGCCAAACACAACCTGTGAAGTGCAGCATTTCTGCAGCCAATGAGGATTTTTAGTACCCTGTACTAGGTATGTACAGTGACATTTCTTGTAGCGTTTATGCAATTGTAAATAGTTTGTAATACAAACAATTATTACGTTATTGCTTGAAAGTAGTGGTGACTGAATTTGGACCGCTGCATGATTTTTTCTTTTTCTTTAATCAGTTTTAGAGTGTTTAATTATTCAGCCAATGCATTTGTAAGAATACAAATAAAATACAATGCGTGAATATATATTTTTCCCCCTAAGAGGCAGACTTTTACACCTGGAAAACAAAAATTGAAACAGTAACGATCACTAGCCTACTGTGCATTTCTCGTTCTTTATAAATCTGATACAGTACACTGTATAGTTCATGGCTTTGTACAGGGGGCCTGAAGTACAAGCCTTGCTCAAAATGGGGTTTGTTGTCTCTGCTTAACCATCAGTACCTTGTTTCTATGCACAATGTGATCAAGAATATATTCTGCATGTAAATCAGTTCTGAGGTGGGTTCAGGTTGGGGACTATTGAATCAGACCAAAGTGAATACAGACAGAAGCATTGATTACTCCAAACCCGGTTGAGTTTGACATGTACAGTAAACACAGTGCATTTGTTTTTGGATTCAGAAGAATCAATTATAAAAGTATTGATTCATTGTGCATGTAGATTTGCTGTAATAGCCGTGCAGCTGTCAAAGACCTCAACCCCCAGAATTGGTAATAGGATTTATCATCTTTTCACAGACTTTATATGGACTAAAACAGGCAATTCTTCCACCTTCTTTGGATTGCATTGACAGTTTTCCAGGTAATGTCCCTTAGTGTTCTGACATCGCCCAAGGTGTGGTGGGGGGTTTGCCCTGAATAAAGTCCACATTACAACGATTCTGCTTTTGCTTTCATGAGGCCCTGGACTGCAGAGTTTGGAATTGAGGTGATGTGTGAGAGAAAGCTGGCATGGCTCCATGACTGTCTTTCACTAGTATCGTTGTCAGTGAATCCACTAGTTCATGTTAGCATCAGCAGCTGATTCTCAAGAAGGTTACAGATAACACGTCTGCCCCCTCCCACAGTTTTTCTGAGTAATTCTAAAGTGCCCCCCCCCAAAAAAAATGGTTCTACAAGCTCAATGCAAATGAGCTTTCAGCCGTAGTAGTAGTCACTTCTTACAGTTAAAACGCAAGCTGTAGACAGACATTCAGGAAACTGAAATCTGGTTTTTGTCAGGTTGCACAGGTTTTTTTTTTTTTTTTTTGATATAATGAATGTATTTATTTATTTTTATTCCAGGAAAACATCATGGCCAACTATAGAATCAGAAAATACGGGACAAAGATTGTGAAGCAGTGAGGGATATATTTGCTGCAGGCATAAGAGAGCATATTCTAGCTAGATTTGTGTACATCCTGAAGCAGCCTCGGTTACATCTAACCTTGATGTTTGTGCTCTGTCTTCTGTTCCTGATCACCGGATCATTTGTGCTTTCCATCCTGGCAGTCGCCTTACCTCTAGCAGGATTGCACCAGGCATTCGACTATATATATAGCACTTACGTAGAGGCGACCTTGAAAGACGACCTGCTGGATATCAACAAAACATACATGAAGAACAAAGGCTCCTGCTTCTGGGTGGCAGAGAGTGATGATCATGTGGTTGCTATGATTGCTGCCGTACCTTCCAGAGAAGAGCCAGGCGCCTTGGAGTTGAAGCGCATGTCTGTGAGGAAGAACTACAGAGGTCTGGGCATTGCCAAAGCGCTCTTCAGGGCTGTTTTGGACTTTGCACATGCAAATGGCTGCAAGGCAGTGGTGCTGGAGACGTCCCATGTCCAGTATGATGCACAGAAGCTCTATGAGAGCATTGGTTATAAAAAGATCCGTCAATTTGTTTTCCCAATGCTCGTAGCCAAAATGATCAACTTCTCCATACTAACATATAGATATGACTTTTCCCCCCATAACTAAACAATCAACCAGCAGTGATTTAAAATGTCTCCAGCACAATGGTGGTGGGTTTTGGTCATGAATGATCAAACATCTGGATATCAGTATATTGACTCTCAGTGTCTCAGTAAATAGCTACATGTGATCTGAACATGATTGGTTCCCTGAACTAATTTCTACTTTACTGATTATTAGTGAGTGTGTAATTAAAAGTGAGTGCATTTAAAACCCATGAACGTACGTCTTGTAAGTTATACAATAAGCATTATTTTGGATTATTGGTAACCGATTTGTATTGTCAATGAAAGTTAGGTCATTTTAGCTGCAGAGAGCACTGAGTGTACTTTTCTGTTAGTCCTATACATTAGGCATGTCCTCCAGTTGTAGATTTTATAGACCAAGCGTTTCTCTCTTTATTTTCTAAGGTATATAATAAGCATCTTAAGTACTGCTTCTGTACTGAATTTGACTTTGACCGAATCAGTCTGCTGTTCTGTATAAGCCTTCATGCATATCAAAAGCAGTTTCCTTTGTATCCTGTATGTCTAATTGAAGTCAGTGAGAAAGAGATTATACTTGTAGTAACAGTAAAACCAAAGATTGTATTAAAATCTTGTTATGTCGGTGTCACTGCCGCCAGTTTTGACAGTAACTAATGTAAAGTCAACTCTCAATTTTTCGTGGGTGGATTATCCCGGTTGCAGATTAAACTTGCTTGCAAAAAATGAAGAAAAACACAGGCCTACAAAAGTAAGCGTAAATGCGTAGTTTTAACAATAAAAATAAATAAATAGTTAAGAAGCTGGAAAATGTGTAATTGGTGAATGGCTTGTGATTTAAAAAAAAAAAAAGGAATTGCTAATTTCATATTCGAGTAGCTGTGATTCTTCAAGCAGTTTGTCTAAGAGGAAATCAATGAAAAAATCAAGGAATAGGACTACTTTAAGCAATTAGAAAGTAAGTACAGTATACTGTGTATGTTTTTATAGGTTTTGCATTGTCCGTTTTACGATTGATATGGGGCATCCCTCCCTTCCAATACCCCGGATAATCGAGACGACTGTATAGGTAAATAAATATGTGGAAGAGCTTGTTTTGTAAGGCAATCTAGTGAGATAAAGGGTTAACTAATGGGAAAGTCAAAGATCTACCCTGGTTTTACAGCTGTCCAATCATTAGTGAGCAGAGGCAGGACATAAATTTGCTAGGGTAGGGTGTAAGAATAGCTGAATTTCCCGCAACCTTGCTTATTATAGAGACAGTTACTGAGAATTATATTGATAACTTTGAAGTAATATTTCAAATTCCTTTTTACAAATTAAAAAAAAAAAGGTCATAAGACAACGTAGTCATTGTAGTCGATTTGGTTACAAATTCATTTTCAAAAAGAACTTTCTTTGAAAAAATAGAGGTATACACCACAAATACCTGAACTGACACAGAAAGGGAAGGGCTATACTCGTCACTTCTAAAATTGTAATTATGAAAGGTATCCGTGGCTTACTGGTAGCTGTCAATTAATAAAAAGTGTACTGCTGGAACTGTCTTTCGTTCAGCACAGAAAAGGCGATATGGAACGCACTGGCTACAGCAATCAAGCTGTCTATTGAAGTCAGCACAAAAACATGAGCTTTCCCAAACTCAATTGCGAGCCACTGTAACACTCAAAACTTTTGGACACATCCGGATTGATGTTCAAGTCAGCTGGATGAACAGAAGCGCAGGGATACAGTACATCACAATGAGCAACTAACAAAAAATTGTGAGGTTCTTAAACGCTTGATTGATTCTGTTATTTACCTTGGCAAGCAAGAACTGGCTTTCAGAGGGCACAACGAAAGCACAAATTCCTCAAATATGTGAAATTACTTTCTCTGATTTCTGACTGACGGCACATTGAAGTAATCACTTGTCAGTAGCCACAGTATTCTCGGGTACCTATAACAAGATTCAGAACGGCTTCATCACTTCATGCCGCAGGTTCTGCTAGATGCCAAATACATAGCTGTAAAGGCAGATTAAACAACTGATGCTGGAAACGCAGCTCAGCTGTTTTGTGTTTTCAGGTATGTGACTGACAGTGTCCCAAAAGAACAGTTGTTCTGTAAAAATGTGTTACATTTACTAAAATAAAAATAATAAAAATGCTTTTAAAAAGACCAAATTCCCATTTGGCATCCTTTTTTTTTTTTTTTTTTTTTAAGATTCCATTTAATTTTTAGTATGACTATGCAGGACAGCCGCTGTAAGGTTATTACCTTTATTAAAAATGTGCACGGATTAATCTACTGATGAATCAACTAAAGCCCATAAATTAACCAATCAAAAATTGTAATCAATTGACAGCCCTAGTTATTATACAAATTTGTTTTTATAGTTAAAAATAAATATTTTCAGATTCTAGAAGAATATGTAAACTTCTGTAAACAGAACCCCTGTGGAATCAAAAAAGTTTAATTGATAAACGCTGATGAACTGTTTACAAGTGTGTGTGGCTTTATTTAACAATAATCAAACTATGAAACAAAAAATACAGCAGTATTCTCTGTGTATATCACTGTGCCTATAAGGTTGGGGAAAAAATGGAAACTGGCAAGATGTAGCACACAACTTTTGCATTGTCAGGCTATTTTTGTCAAGTTATACTGTTTGACAGACTGTTTATAGACAATTATTTGCAGTCATGTGCCATGGCAGCTCCGAAAACTATATCTACACTGACGCCAGCTCAGAAACGAACTTTCTGATGCCATGAGGGTGTACCATCTCTGTCACCTTGGTAGCTCAGACAACATCTTGAAGCCAGGGGTGGGGCTCGAATACCACCTGCCTAGACCTGTAACTGCGCTTATAATGTTGCGTCCTGTACTGTATTTGGATTTGCTTTGTTCCGGAATAAAACTTTTGATTGAAGATTACCTGAATAAGACTGACTTGTTATTTTTAAGAAGTATTTACTTTTTTTGTTATATGCTGCCACAGATGGTTCTGACACGTTCCTTTGTGCTAGAAGTCATTCGATCCTTTTGCATGGAAGGCCTCGGTTGCAAGGGTGTGCGGTTCTTTGATGGACCCAGATTCAGTTAAAATGTGTTTGCCCACTGGGAACGATGGGAATGAGAATGTAGAATGTGAATGTAGAAATGGGAGCCCGGCTAAAGAGATTTAAGTTTTTGTAGGTATCAGACTTTTAAAGACTGTCACCCACACCTGTGAGCAGAAACTGACCCCATACTGTCACAGCTACTGGAAGCAGGACGGTCTTTGGGATACAAATTGAACATTTGTGCAACTGCAACAATATCAGTGTATTATAATAACTCTACTGTGTTTTAAAGAATATAAAACCAGTAGAAAATATTATTAGCAGATCTGTGTAAGGCCTGTGAGAAGGAGTTCATTGCATTGGCGGTCAGACTGACCTGCTGAAAGATCCAAACCTCCCTTATCAGGAAAAGCATCTTTTTTAATTAGACTCAGAGCCTCAAAACATTCTGATCCAGCGAGAGCAGAATGGCAAACTATGGAATAGAGTTAATTTTATAAAATCTTTTTAAAGTTAAACTGTTATACAAATAACATTATTATTGTTGAAAGACCATATTACAGTTAAAAATGAAGCAGGCTCCTCATTTGGTTGGCTTGCATGTGGAGTCATGGTTTTTGGAGAGCTAGAAACCGAGGCAAGGTTTTGCAAATTAGCAAAAACAAAAGGGTAACCCTTTTTAGGCAACGATATTTGAAACTAAAAAGACCTATTTGATTTTACTTGATTGTGTTGTTACTAAGCATAGAGGTTTTAAATAAAAAAAAGTATTCCGATCTAATAATAGTGACAAAACTCTGAAGAGAAGTAATGTTTTAAGTATTTTGGTCTAATTTGAAACATAATGTTTAAATTAGCAAGTGTTTTTGCTTGTTTAAGATGCTACTGTAATACAAGTAGATTGCAGGAGCATTTAATCAATTTAAGAATTAGTTCCAACTAAACAAAAAGCATTTTAGACATTACAATATACATTAAATTAAAGAATATAAAGGTTTAAATAAAGGTTTTACTACAATAAAAAAAAAACAGATGAACTGTTAAGTTTGAAATAAGAGAATATAGTAAACTTTAATATACAGTAAACTTGCTGAAGGAATATAACTAATTCTGTGACCTCGTCCTTTGCCCGCTTGTAAAAGAAATAGTTTTGAAGATGACAAATTTGTTTTGGCTCTTGAAAGCGGGATTTGCCAACCTTGAATGATAACCAGCGGAAGTGCTTTAAGAAAGACAGGAGTATGTATCTCATTATAAGAAAATAATGAGAGTTTAGTTATAAAAATGAGGATGTACGCTTTGATGTATTATCTGAAAAGATACCAGTCCAGGCACCTCTTGAATTGGCCAAAAAATGACTTCATGCAGTGAATTTGGAAAGTGCTTACAGTGGAGTTTCATATTATTTAAAACACTGGCCTTGGCAAGTAAACAGGGTGTCTGAAATCTGCTTGTGCGGGCGAATTTTTAGATTTTAGAATTCAGGTTTTGTCCAAGCATGGTACAAGCCAATATAAGGCTATTATATTTAACATGTTTATTATAGCTTAAATTGAAATGGAAATAACTGAACTGACCACTATATGCTTATTCAAACCTACAGTGTTTTATCCAATACTTTAATACATCTGTATATGAAAGTCAATTAATCTGAAATGCTGATGAAATGTGCTGCTCAGAGGGTATATATTGTTAATATAATCACACATAAAGGGTGACCTCAGAATCGGAGAACAAGTTAATTCGAGTCACAAGTCTGCGAAACCGGCGATTAACTGCCCCTGAAATACAAGCTCAGCTAAATGCTACTAGAAGTACAGATGTTTCAACATCAGCTGTTCAGAGGAGATTGCGTGAAGTTGGCCTAGCTGGAAGAATTGCTTCAAGAACCATTGTTAAGAGTGCAGAGTGCAGTGGACACCAAGTATTTGTAAGACGGCATGTGTGGTTCCCATTGTCAAGCATGGAGGAGGCAGTGTCATGGTCTGGGATTGCTTTGCTGGTGACAGAGTTGGCAATCTTTATCAAGTCCATGGCAAGCTCAACCAGCATGGCTGTCATAGCATACTTCAGAGGCATGCCATTCCAGATTACAGCTAGTAGGGCAGTCCTTCATTCTTCAGCAAGATAATGACCCAAAACACACCTCAAAGTTGTGCAAGAACTATCTGGCGAAGAAGGAAAATGAAGGACAACTCAATATAATGAACTGGCCTGTCCAGTCTCCAGACTCCAATCCCATAGAACTTGTATGGGACAAACTGGACAGAAGAGTCAAAGCAAAGCTAACCACAAGTGCCCTACATTTCTGGGAATTGCTGCAGAAGAGCTGAAAAGACATGTCGGGTGATTTCCTGCTGAAACTTGTTAACCGAATTCCTCTTGTGAGGCTGTTATTAAGGCAAAGGGTGGCTATTTTGAGAAATCCAAGATTTAGAGACAATTTTCAATTTTCTTGAACATTGCTTTGATACTCCTTATGTTTTGTTTTGTGTATTGTAACTTTTTTTTTTCATTTTCAAGTATTTACAGAAGCATATATGACGTAAAACATTGTCAATTATGAAAAAAACCTAGTTTCCAGCAAGTGTACTCAAACTTTTGACTGGTACTGTGTGTGTGTGTGTGTGTGTGTTTATATATATATATATATATATATATATATATATATATATATATATATATATATATATATATAGCTCTGGAAAAAATTAAGAGACCACTGCAAAATTATCAGTTTCTCTGGTTTTACTATTTCTAGGTATGTGTTTGGGTAAAATGAACATTTTTGTTTTATTCTATAAACTACTGACAACATTTCTCTCAAATTCCAAATAAAAATATTGTCATTTAGAGCATTTATTTGCAGAAAATGACAACTGGGCAAAATAACAAAAAAGATGCAGTGTTGTCAGACCTCGAATAATGCAAAGAAAATAAGTTCATATTCATTTTTAAACAACACAATACTAATGTTTTAACTTAGGAAGAGTTCAGAAATCAATATTTGGTGGAATAACCCTAATTTTCAAGTACAGCTTTCATGCATCTTGGCATGCTCTCCACCAGTCTTTCACATTCATGTTGGGTGACTTTATGCCACTCCTGGCGCAAAAATTCAAGCAGCTCAGCTTTATTTGATGGCTTGTGACCATCCATCTTCCTCTTGATCACATTCCAGAGGTATTCAATGGGGTTCAGGTCTGGAGATTGGGCTGGCCATGACAGGGTCTTGATCTGGTGGTCCTCCATCCACACCTTGATTGACCTACAAGTTTTCTTCCAGGACAACCTTGTACTTGGATTGATTCATGCCAAAGCTGCCCGATTCCAGCCTTGCTGAAGCACCCCCAGATCATCACTGATCCTCCACCACATTTCACAGTGGGTGCGAGACACTGTGGCTTGTAGGACGCTCCAGGTCTCCGTCTAACCATTAGACGACCAGGTGTTCGGCAAGCTGAAAATTGGACTCATCTGGGGGTGCTTCAGCAAGGCTGGACTCGGGCAGATTTGTCTTTGTGAAGGGCGCATGAATCAAGCCAAGTGCAAGGTTGTCCTGGAAGAAAACTTGCTTCCTTCTGCTCTGACAATGTTCCTCTGGAATGTGATCAAGAGGAAGATGGATGGTCACAAGCCATCAAACAAAGCTGAGCTGCTTGAATTTTTGCGCCAGGAGTGGCATAAAGTCACCCAACATCAATGTGAAAGACTGGTGGAGAGCATGTCAACACGCATGAAAGCTGTACTTGAAAATCAGGGTTATCCCACCAAATATTGATTTCTGAACTCTTCCTAAGTTAAAACATTAGGGTTGTGTTGTCTGAAAATGAATCTCAACTTATTTTCTTTGCATTATTTGAGGTCTGACAACACTGCATCTTTTTTGTTATTTTGACAATATTTTGACAAAATGACAATATTTTTATTTGGAATTTGGGAGAAATGTTTTCAGTACTTTATAGAATAAAACAAAAATGTTCATTTTACCCAAACACATACCTATAAATAGTAAAACCAGAGAAACTGATAATTTTGCAGTGGTCTCTTAATTTTTTCCAGAGCTATATATATATATATATATATTATATATATATATATATATATATATAAACACAACACACACACACACACACACACACACACACACACACACACACACACAGTACCAGTCAAAAGTTTGAGTACACTTGCTGGAAACTAGGTTTTTTTCATAATTGACAATGTTTTACGTCGTATATGTTTCTGTAAATACTTGAAAATGAAAACACATGTTACAATACACAAAACAAAACATAAGGAGTATCAAAGCAATGTTTTCCAGAGAATTTTTTCCAGATATATATATATATATATATATATATATATATATATATATATATATATACAGTGCCTTGCAAAAGTATTCAGACCCCTGACCAATTCTCTCATATTACTGAATTACAAATGGTACATTGAAATTTTGTTCTGTTTGATATTTTATTTTTAAAAACTGAAACTCAGAATCAATTATTGTAAGGTGGCATTGGTTTGATGTTGGAAAATATTTTTCAGAAAAATAAAAAATATATAACAGCATTGTGTTGCGCGGTATTGTAGCGAGGATCCTGTGAACTGTGATTCACCTGACTTTTTAGGAAAAAGGAGGGGTTAGGAAAAAGAGAGATAAATCATGTTTCAATATTTTTTTGGGGGAAGAAAATTAGCTTTAAAAAGAGCTGACCTGATCCTTCTAGAATATATCATTAACTCAAAGATAAGAACTGTCAAGGCAGATTGATGATCAGATATAATTGGAACTCCTGATGTATTCAATGGAGGGAAAATCTTATTTAAGCCCAGAGCAATACCACTGAACTTGATCTAGCAAGCTGACGTGATCTATGCTCTGAGGGTCTCTGCAAAACTGATTGCTGTTTGGTCAAAGTTAGTCTCAGCCTTTTGAAGACAGTTCTTATTTTTCAATATGTCCTACACTATTCTTCCATATTCTGGAAGGTAAGCACATATTTGAATTTAATATCTCATTTATTTTGATGAATTGCTAATATTTGCTATAAGGTATAGGATTTATATTTTAGTTGTAGAGAGTGAGATATTAAGTGTTCTAGAACATAGCAGTGGGCACTTTAGCTTTTTGCATTTTATAGCCTAAGAGCTAAAAACATGTTAGAACCATAAATGTATTGAAGTATTAATGCTATTAGACCTCCCAGATTACCCGTCAGCTGGGATTCAGAGTAGTAGTAAGTATTTAATAAACCGAAGGAGTACTGCTACTACTCTGATTCGTTAAAATTTCAAATTAAATGAGTCTGTGTGATTTTCTTGATTATTAAAAAGTTGTCTGGACATATAGCATGTCCAGTGCACGAACAAAACACTACAGGAGTTTAAAATACCTCTGTCCTCCTTAAACGTCTCCCTTGAGTTTAAGAGTGTGTTCAGAGCAATATATATATATATATATATATATATATATATGCATATTTTTGACACTGAATGTTTTCAGATCATCAGTCAAAGTCTAATATTAGATAAAGGGGACCCTGAGTGAACAAATAACACAAAATGTTTATACTTATTTCATTTATTTATTGAAGAAAGTTATGCAACACCCAGTGCTCCCGTGTGAAAAAGTAATCGCCCCCTTAGACTCAATAACTGGTTACGCCACCTTTAGCAGCAATAACTGCAACCAAACACTTCCTGTAGTTATTGATCAGTCTCTCACAGCACCCTGGAGAACTTTTGACCCACTTCTTCATGCAGAACTGCTTCAACTCAGTGACATTTGTAGGTTTTTGAGCATAAACTGCTCGTTTCAGGTCTTGCCACAACATCTCAATGGGGTTTAGGTCTGGACTTTGACATCCAAAAATTTCTTGTTTTTCAAACATTCTGATGTAGACTTGCTTGTGTGTTTCGGATCATTGTCTTGCTGCATGACCCAGCTGCGCTTCAGCTTCAGTTCACGGATGTATGGCCTGACATTCTCCTGTAGAATTCTCTGATACAGAGCTGAATTCATGGTTCCTTCAATGATGGTAAGTCATCCAGGTCCTAATGCAGCAAAGCATCCCCAAATCATGACACTACCACCACCATGCTTGACTGTTGGTATGAGGTTCTTACTGTGGAATGCAGTGTTTGGTTTTCACCAGCCATAACAGGGCCCATGTTGGCCAAAAGGTTCCACTTTTGACTTATCTGTCCATAGAACATTGTTCCAGAACTCTTGAGGATCATCCAGGTGCTTTTTGGCATACTTGAGACAAGCATTCATGTTCTTCTTAGTGAGCAGTGGTTTCTGTCTTGCTATTCTGCCATGAATCCCATTTTTGCCCAGTGCCTTTCTGATGGTGGAGTCATGAACACTGACCTTAGCCAAGGCGAGAGAGGCCTGCAGATCCCTGGATGTTGTTCTAGGGTTCTTTCAACTTCCTGGACGATTTTACGCCTTGCTCTTGGAGAGATTTTGGCAGGACGGCCACTCCTGGGAAGATTCACTACTATCCCAAACTTTCTTCTTTTGGACAATATGGCTCTGTCACAAAGATGGCCGAGTGGTGACGTCAGAACCAGGAAATGATGACAAAGACAGGACAGATGAGGTGAATTGATGGTGACGCCTGCTGGCGCCGATTTATTGAAAAATAAAACAGGTTAAACAAACAGAAACGGCACTCTACGCCAAAATAAATAAATACACAAAACTGACTATACAGACAAACACGGTGCACAGACAGACACGCTAACAAACACACTGAGCAGATAAATAAACAAGTATCATGCTGGTCCCACCAGCACGCAATAGCAATTGATATTTACTTCTAATTCTCCTCCTCTCTCTCCCGTTCTCCACTCACCGAACACCCAACCCCGAGTGGATGAAAACATGCTGCTTTTATGCAGCTGTATCAAGACTCGATTGATAATCAATCATTCAGTTGGAGTCTCGGTACAATTGCACGTGAATTAATAAAGTGCAGTTCCCCGTGCTCACATATTATTACTTTTTATTTGCACGTGAAGTGCTGTGCAATCCTCGTGCCTAAATACAAATATACGTTTTAAACACTTGTGTTACACAAACCTGTTTATATCCCGTGTACCAATGACTATACACCAACATTTAACACACCACATGCAACATATAACAGATAATATACATAGGGGCGGACACTGTGTCACAGGCTCTGACTGTAGTTTGGTGGAGCCCCAGAGCCTTAGAAATGGTTTTGTAACCCATCCCAGACTGATATTCATTAACAACTTTTTTCCAGAGGTCTTCAGGAATTTCTTTTGATCGTGGCATGATGTGTCTTTAGAACCTGTGTGCTGTCAACTTCACTCTGATGGTAAGGGCCAAATTTAGTCAGATTTATATTGGGCAGGGCTGGCCCTAATCAGGCCTGATTGTTAACCAAAGTATTCAAACAGCTGACCCTAACTATCCCTTTAATTGGGTTGAGTTAACTAGGGGGCAATAACTTTTTCACACCGGAAGATTGCATGTTTGATTACCTTGCACACCAAACAAACGAAAGAAGCACCCAACTTTGGTGTAATTTTTTTCTCTCAGACTCCCTCTATATACTACTACAACCCACAAAAAGATCTGTCCAAATTCAATGTGAAATGTGCAAAAATGCAGAAAATCAGACGAGACAAATACTTTATCAAGGCAATAAAAAGAGTATGTGCGAACCTGACAATACTGAAAGAACTTTGATTTGCTGGTAACTATAATAAATTTTAAAAAACAGCTGTTAAGGGGAATCTCTATTATTATAATTTTTTTGCATCCCATTAACTTAAAGTCTGAGTACTGAACCGTTCATAACTTGTCTATATTTTCTTTTTTAATTTAAGGTTATGCAACTTATGTATCGTAACACCCATCGTTAAAATGGTGCATACTGATTACATGTTAGTGTAAAAACCTTGATAAATCTGGTGTGTTGTGTTTTTGTAACTAAATGACAACACACAACATAAATCTTACAAAGGGTTACAAGCTGTAAAATTTGAGTATTCATTGAATAACTTGCAAACTAGGAGGTTATCTAATGTCTTTCGCTTAAAGAAAGTGCTAAAAACCAGTGTATCTGGGTACTGTCAGAGTTTGGATTTTGGACTTTGTATTTAAAAACTCTTATCATATGTAATGCATATGTTAGCTGGTTAATTTATGAGCTACCAAACTGTGCAATGCTTCTCATCCTGTTCTGGAAAAGCTAGGACATGCTATTACTGCTTCTTAATTACTGTGATTTCAAGGTATTTTTCAAGAGTGGCCCAGCAAATGGGGTTGGACTATAGAGTGTGGGTACCTAGTTTTGTATCATTTGGATTTTAAAAGTCATGTACATTCAAGTTTTCACAAAACATATTAGTGTATTAGTTTACAACTTTTAACTTGGGAACGTCTACTGTAAGCAGTCACGTTTTTAACTTGGGAACGTCTACTGTAAGCAGTCACGTTTTTAACTAAGGAGCTTCTACTGTAAGCAGTCACGTTTTTAACTAAGAACATAAGAACATAAGAACATAAGAACATAAGAAAGTTTACAAACGAGAGGAGGCCATTCGGCCCATCTTGCTCGTTTGGTTGTTAGTAGCTTATTGATCCCAAAATCTCATCAAGCAGCTTCTTGAAGGATCCCAGGGTGTCAGCTTCAACAACATTTCTGGGGAGTTGATTCCAGACCCTCACAATTCTCTGTGTAAAAAAGTATCTCCTATTTTCTGTTCTGAATGCCCCTTTTTCTAAACTCCATTTGTGACCCCTGGTCCTTGTTTCTTTTTTCAGGCTGAAAAAGTCCCTTGGGTCGACACTGTCAATACCTTTCAGAATTTTGAATGCTTGAATTAGGTCGCCACGTAGTCTTCTTTGTTCAAGACTGAACAGATTCAATTCTTTTAGCCTGTCTGCATATGACATGCCTTTTAAGCCCGGAATAATTCTGGTTGCTCTTCTTTGCACTCTTTCTAGAGCAGCAATATCTTTTTTATAGCGAGGTGACCAGAACTGAACACAATATTCAAGATGAGGTCTTACTAGTGCATTGTACAGTTTTAACATTACTTCCCTTGATTTAAATTCAACACTTTTCACAATGTATCCGAGCATCTTGTTAGCCTTTTTTATAGCTTCCCCACATTGTCTAGATGAAGACATTTCTGAGTCAACAAAAACTCCTAGGTCTTTTTCATAGATTCCTTCTCCAATTTCAATATCTCCCATATGATATTTATAATGTACATTTTTATTTCCTGCGTGCAGTACCTTACACTTTTCTCTATTAAATGTCATTTGCCATGTGTCTGCCCAGTTCTGAATCTTGTCTAGATCATTTTGAATGACCTTTGCTGCTGCAACAGTGTTTGCCACTCCTCCTACTTTTGTGTCGTCTGCAAATTTAACAAGTTTGCTTACTATACCAGAATCTAAATCATTAATGTAGATTAGGAATAGCAGAGGACCTATTACTGATCCCTGTGGTACACCGCTGGTTACCACACTCCATTCTGAGGTTTTTCCTCTAATCAGTACTTTCTGTTTTCTACATGTTAACCACTCCCTAATCCATGTACATGTGTTTCCTTGAATCCCAACTGCGTTCAGTTTGAGAATTAATCTTTTGTGCGGGACTTTGTCGAAAGCTTTCTGGAAATCTAAATAAACCATGTCATATGCTTTGCAATTATCCATTATCGATGTTGCATCCTCAAAAAAATCAAGCAAGTTAGTTAGGCACGATCTCCCTTTCCTAAAACCATGTTGACTGTCTCCCAGTACCCTGTTACCATATAGGTAATTTTCCAACTAAGGAGCTTCTACTGTAGGCAGTCACGTTTTTAACTTGGGAACGTCTATTGTAAGCAGTCACGTTTTTAACTTGGGAACGTCTACTGTAAGCAGTCACGTTTTTAACTAAGGAGCTTCTACTGTAAGCAGTCACGTTTTTAACTTGGGAACGTCTACTGTAAGCAGTCACGTTTTTAACTAAGGAGCTTCTACTGTAAACAGTCACGTTTTTCTTATTTTAGAATTGTATTTGGTGAGTTTTTTTTTTGTTTTTTTTTCCATAAAAATTGCACTAATGACAATTTGGAGTAAGTAGCTTTAAGAATTGTGCATATTGAAATATTGTTACAGCATTGACTGTTCCATGCCTTATAAACACAGAAGAATTTTCTAAATGAATGATATGAACATTATTTTTTATCTTTTATTTAACATCATGTAATCAAAGAAAATTATATCACAAAAGTCTACCAGGCGGCATAATAGTAGTACAGTATTTCAAGTTAGACTTCGAAATGTCACATTTTTCAATTTTTGTCAGTTTTTCATTAAGTACATAGAACACTTCAAAGCGGTATGGAATTCAATATGTTAACGTAACATGACTCTGCAGGTTTCATTTGACTCCATGAAGCAAAATCTGTTAATTCTATATAGAGGGTGATGCAAAACCTTTGACCACAGCTGTACCCACAGCAAAACCTTTGACAGTGATTGAGAGACCCTGTGTTAAACCTTTAAGAGCAAAGGCTGGTTGCAAAAGCACATTAAGTGTTAAAGTATAACATTTAAGGATATATTATCCCTTAACTAGGGCATTGACTTAAATGTGTTAGCAGCTTTCTGCAACACCCTTACACTTAAAGAACACCTAAGGGGAAATATAACTTTAGGTGTTTTATGCAACTGGTCACTTATGACATTATCATCGAAGATTATATTTGGATAAAGATTTAAAAATCATGGTTTAGTGCATAAGAACACAATATGTCAAATGTAATTGCATAATCTATATTGCATTGCAGGATTGGTGATCTCTTCCTATTTTAGAAATGTTACTGCAGTAGGAAAAACATAAAACGATATACAAACTAAAATAATCATAAAATAATGTAATGTTTCTGATATGTCACTGATTTAATGTGTTTTTCTTATTCATGTAAAAATGTATAAGAAAGTTAAAAATATTATTTGGGAACCTTGCAAAAAAAAATTCTTAGAGATTATAAATATTTTCTGTAAAGGATATAACATGTACAGGTTCATATTTCCTGTAGGTTGCTGAATAAAGAACTGTTCATATTTGTATTGGTACTTTTTAAATAGAATATTAAGCACAAATTTGTTTTGTGCATGTTATGTATTTTTTTAATACAGCTGTATTTTATTACTTTATTTTCAGGTAGTTCTGCACTTCTTAGGTAAATACCATCCCAGCTGCTTCCCCTAATGCTTGAAACTGCATCCAGTGGCATGCTTTGACTTAAACACACTGCTGGGTTGAAATGACCTAGGAAGTACAAACTGATAACTTTTGTGTATTTAATATTTTCCAGATATGTTTTTTTAATAAAATAAATGTTTGCTGTAACGTGTGGTTCTTTCAAAACTACACAAGAGATCTACATAGAAAACGAGAGGGCACTACAGATAAGATGTATGGAATTATTTTATTAGCTAGAACCTCTTCATACAGTATTATCCACAAATAAAGAATTGCAGTGACAGTTCCAGATATTCTGCCTTGTTTTCCAGACTGGTCTATGCAGTAATTTTGATATTTCCCACTGTGACGGCAAGGGTTCAGCCATTACTGCCATTACACGTGAATGACAATTTCTCAGAAACAGGTTTATCCTTGATATCCTTATGGTGCATATGGATATTACTTCCAGTGTCCAAAATTTGTGAAATATACTGTAAATGTTACAAGCAGTAATAATATAATAATGCACAGCTTGGAAAGTTGTGTCAAGACCTTGATCAATCTGGCCCATTTTATTATTTCAAGCGCAGAGTAGAGACCAGGACTGGAGGATACAGTTTGAAACTCAAGTGGAGACAGACTTATACTTGGTTGGTGTATGGAAAGAGTTAACAAAGAATATTATGGCTTCTGAGTCATAGGGTTCCTATAAGAGTTGACAATACAAAGTTCAGGTCAATCACATTCTAGAAGCCAGGCAAGCATTGATGGGCTGATGAATTTTCTTCATTTTCTATTATGTTCTTTATGATTTTGTGTTCTTATATTACCATGATAAATGAATGATTTCTTATGTATATGTTTTAAGGAGAGCATAGTGTCCATCTGAATTAATTTACTAGCCTCTCACTTCTTGAGTCAGGTTTTTGAATCTGTCTTTTGTCAGTAATGAACTGAATGTGGTACAAAAGCATGATGCAATTTGACACGAGACAGTGGACACCTTTCCAATTAACCTCATAAAAAAATAAGGGAGTTAATGTATGTGTGTGTGTCTGAGTTCATGTTTGTAATGGACTAAGATTAAACTAATTAAACAGCCTACCTATATATAATGAGTACACAAAAAAGAACAAATGACTGGCATTTTACTTAATACAATCTACATTTATTGTCCAGTCTGCATTGAAATTGTCAGATCAGATAGGAATAATTGACAGAATCTGATTGTATTAGAACGTATGAGAAGAGTCTATGTACAGAAGTTGTCAGGGATATGTATGCCGCAGGCGTCAGAGGACACTTCCCAGCTGTTTGCTTGAGTACTTGCATGAAGTCTTGTGTGTGTGTGTGTGTGTGTGTGTGTGTGTGTGCGTGTGTGTTCTGTGCTCTGCTACTGAGCGCCAGACCGCTCATGCTTCCCATCTGACAGTACTGCCATTTGTTCAACCAGCTAAAGATCATATCTGGGTGTCTGACGTCAGGGGATCGGCATAGCCTTGTGCCACAGCCTTGAGCTTGACTGTCCTAGACTGCCTTGAAGAAAGAGATTCCGTCTGTGTTGATGTACACTTCAGGGCTTTATAAGAGGCTGGGGTTTAAAAAGGTACAAGAATTATTTTGGCTGTCTCTATGATTTTCATCGATAGATATGACTTTTTTGATCAAATATCCTATATGCAAAGCTTGAGGTTTATTTACAGAATGGGTTAAAGTTAATTTTGAATGCATGCACTATAACTTGAATATCAAGCTTTGTTTAACCCATTAAAATGGACTTTAAGCAAGACTTATGCATGCTTGTATCTGCAGTCATTACCTTGCACAGACAGCAAAATAGCAACTGTGCTGAGTCTGATGAAATATGAAGAGCATGTCTGGTTTGTCCAGATGTTCATACAAATGGGATCATTAGCTCAACCTATGCCTTGAGAAAGGCAGGTGAACATAGCTTTTGATGGCTGTTATGGTTTAGTTCCATTTCACAGATTCACTTCATAATAGAAACTAAGTTTGCACCATATCCAATTCTAATTGCCAAAACACAGTCATATTGGAGAATTCATTATACTCCTAGTGTAAGATTGTCTTGCTTAGTTTACCCGTGTGACCATAACCTCTGTTTTTGAAAATACTGAGCAGTAAAGACAGGTGAAGAGACAGACAGACAGACAGACAATAGATGTAAGAAAAGCATCATTTTGGTATTCTACACCTTTTTTCATGCCTGAGCTCCCTTTTAAAAGTTTACCACAGTAAATGTCCGCAGTAATTTTGCAGCTTCCAAATGCTTTGTCATGGTTATATATGGTTTACCATACCTCTCTGGGCTTTACAGTGCTTACATGTACTGTCACTGTGTTTTATTACTATTTTACATGCTGTTACTATGACACTTTGATAAGAGTTATAAAGTTTATAGGCTGGGAACAATGAAATACACACACACACATACAGGATGTTTGCACAGTGCTTGACACATCAGACTTCTCTTTGCATATATAAAGCTGCTTTGCTTTTGGTTACAAATAAACTCCTGAACACACACACACAGGCCCTCAGAGATTCTTCTCATCTGTTCTTTATTACTATAATGTAAACTGGTACTGAAACTTGATATATCAAACAAATGAAAAACTGCTGACAAATTGAAAAAAAAAGCTTTGCACTCTGCAATGTACTAAAAGATGGTACAGCAGTCTACAGTAACCCATTACTCCCAGAAATGTGCAGCGTGTGATTCTTCATTTAAGTATGATCTTGCATCCCTCCCAGTGGAATTTCACCTCAGAAGAGTTTTCCGGATGAATGCATGTCAGTGATTTAGAAAGCAGCTGTTTGGTTAATGACAGAAAATAAGCCATTGAAGGAGTGGGGACAATTTCACCCTCCCAGTGAAAGGGCCAAGGAAGTGCAACACCATCTGAAAGCATGCTTTGCAAAAAGAGATTTTTTTAACTTTGTGTCGTACCAGGTATCATGTTCCAAAATACAAATAAATGTGTTTACTCTTACATGCATCTTTCAAAACTACACACAGGCCAATGGGTAAGATTTATATGAATTATTTTGTTAGCAGGAATCACTTTAAGAAAATCAAGTAAATAGCTGACTAATTTGTAGTGTAAATAAGAGAGAAATTGCTTTAATTTGCACAGCAGTGGTACATGTAACACTTTCCCTTTTTTCATGAGCAGCATTTACAAAGCAAGAGGTATTTTAAGGATTACAAGGAAGTATTGAAATTTAATAATGAATAATACTTCAACAGGTTGGTAAAAATTACTCCACTTAGCTGTTAGGATTAGTTGCCAGTCAGGTGGACTGGAGTCTTAAGAACGTTTACCAGAGCGTTTCATTTCATACAGCTAGCCTGGCAAATAGAGCTTTTTCTGTGGTTGAAATTAATTAAATTCAGCTTTACACATTCTTTCCATGGAGAGGATGGTAGTGGCTGATTTTTTTATGCTGTTAAATGAAGCCTGAACCACAAAACAAGCTGACCCTGCAGAATTGTTTCTTTGCTTAAGAAGATACTTGTAGTTCAGAATCCTGGCAATGACCACAAGTCCTAGTGTTCATATGATGATGCCAGTAGAGGAGACTGTAATACTAGTAAAAATGGAATATCCACCACCTTTATAAACATTTACTATGGTATTGCTCTTTTCAGTCATACAGCAAGCAAAGCAACCTGTGGAAAAGTATAAAGGCACAAAGTACTGAACAGTACTGGAAATTGTATATTGTTTAATGGGAAGCGCTCAATAAAATGGATACCTTATACCATCTACGTTATAAGAATATCTGTTTCATATCCTGTTATGTGTTTTATTTTTATAGTAGGTGTCTTTCTTGAAGCAAGAAGTATTGCACTGTAGTGTAAGAAACCATCTAAGCAACAATTGAGAATGACTGAACACACACAATAGGGTATTAAACAAATGTATAGAATATTCGGAAATATAGATGCCATGAAGTAACTCTTTAACACATTTTCTTACCTAGTATGTTGAGATTTGAAGTTACTGTATGGAATTACCCAAAAGAAACAGCATAACTCGAAGATTTGTATTTTATTTAGAGTGGGTCTTTTATTGCAGAGCGTGTGCAGTTTGACTGTTTGAACTGTGAATGTTAAGAATCTCAAACACAGGAAACAGCAAGCTTGAGTTGCATTAAAAAGCCAGAGGTCCCCCCCAGACCCACTGTTTAGCTTGGAGTCAGAGAACATATTCTTGGCAATGCTTAGAAATCTGTGAAGGAGGCTTTATGTGAATCCAGAAGACACAGCCTCAAATCAAAAGCTTGTATTTAATATTAAAAGGGCTGTAGAGCCAGTATGGTGCAGTTTTTTAATATGCCTCTCAGTGTCTTCCCATCACTCCCTTGCTGTTCCCAATTGGTGGAACTCAGTTCATTCCAGGGCTCTGGGGGTGATTATGACAGCAGCCAATGCTGGAGACAGAAAAGAGAAAGCAAACAAGAGGAGATTGCAAAACACCCAAGGAAATGAAAATAGTGAGAAACATCCAAGATCCAATTGATCTCATACAAGCATTGCTCAGACCCACTCTAAACAATATGATGCATGGCAGGTTTCATTTGTAAATGATTATGCAGACACAATTGAAATAATAGAACATTTGGTCTTGCCATTATCCAACAAACTATTAAATAAACTTATTGTATCTTTATTTACTGTAAAAAAGGCTGCTAACATTGTAACAACAATGGTCAAGATTAGCAATGTGATCAGCTGTATCAAAGTAATGCATTGTAGTAATATAGGCCAGTTTCCAAATAATCAAAATAAACAACGGGTTTGTGGGCAGAAAGTGGGCTCCTAGTGCCTGCAAGACAGGAAGTGAATTCAGTTCTGAAAAGCAAAAAGAACAATCAACAAAAAAATAGTCAACAAAAAGGGACTTGTCTTGAGAAAACAAATGCAAAATAAATTATGTTCAGCTAATGGGAAACATGTGCATATTGGTCATTACCTTAAATGATTTATCCAGTCTATTCCAATCAACTATTTGACCATTTTCTTATATACATGGTGACTAATATTAACCCACTGCAACCATCATAAAGTTCCCTGGAAATTAATCAGTGACAATACATGTGTCAGAGAGATGAGGTTAAAAGCTCTTAAGCCACGAATGCAAAGGAGCCTGGACCTTTTGCATAGTGGTTAAGACAATTTCTAGCGGTGCGTGGAGTCGCCAGCTCCCACACAGCCTACACCCTGTTACACATGGACAGGTGCCAGGATGTGATAATAATGTAACAAGGATAGAATGTCCACAAATTTACAATAATTGTTTGGTTTTATTACACATAGAACTGTCTCCCCTACCAACAACGGTATCGGGGATCAAACAGTGGGCTTGCAGTTCCAAACAAAAAGGTTCCCAAGATAAGAAAACAATAATCTCAGTCCAAGGTGTGCAAGTGCCCAGAGTGTGGGTACAGGTTGCAGTGGTGTGGTAATGCAGGTTCTTCGGGTGGTAGTGCGCTTCACCAGCATTAGCGTCCTTCCAGGTCAGGAGGTAGATTTACAGCTCAGATTCATTCTTTTCCATTCTCAACAGGTTATCTTTTTTAATGTGTTACACATGTGTTTTTCCTGAGGGGTTATCCCTGAATTCACTTTGAACCAGTGACCTCCAATACAAAGGTGAGTACACTTAAATCACACCCAGTCAAGCACACAGTGAAACTACGTGTCCACTGGCCAATGGTTTGTGTTCAGGTGCATCCTGGGATTCGTTCCTGCTGAGCACTGTAAGACTCCAGACTTGTAAGTAATTTCTTCTGCAAAACCTCTGCATAAAATTGGAAGTTTTGTGCGAGGAGTTGATGTTTTCATCCTTTTCTTAATGCTATTAGAAGAGGGAGTTGCAAGTTTACTTAAACATATAAAAAACAGTAAAACCCAAATGGTAATAGTAAAAACATAATACTGGTTCTCTGTAACTCGTCACGGCTACATTGATTTCTCCCATTATTAGTCCTGCCCTGAGAATGCTTCACTACCCATTCTCCACACAGAGACCTGAATGAACCTGCTTGCAGAGGGAGGGGAGCAATCATTGGAACAGCATAGTGCTCATAGAGAATGGTGTTCAGAACAGGGTTTGTGGCAGTGGAAACGTGGCTTTACATACCTTACGTCAAAATAAACATTGCCAGTATGGCAGATATCCCATGTACAAAAACACTGTAAAGTTAAAAAACAAAACCCATATATAGATACAAAATAAAAATAAAAAACTATAGTACCATTTTCCTATGTCGTATCTGTGGCACATAAACACATTCCCAGTAAACACACACGCTGTAAAACAAACACATTGTTAAAACATACACCAAACTTTACAGCCTTCTTTCTTCCTCGTAAGAAAGCTCACATAAAAACAGAATACTAAGAGCAGACCACATGAAAACAGCAGTGGTTATAGGTGGGGTTGTGTTTTATTTTCATAAACATGAAAAGTTTACATTAGCGGGGTGGTTAAGTTCAAAGGGGGCCCTGTGTGCAGAGGCATGTTTCTTATTAGAGTGATTTCTGCTTTTTCTCATCCCTGCTTAACCATTGCTTGCCATTCATTTCAATGATCATCCCACAACCATGTATTTCTGTGTTTACCACACTTTTTACCCATGCACCCAATTGAAGATGTTGACTACTCTTTGTCGTGCTGTGTTTGTACAGAATGATACCCAGATAAATATGCTGCAGTATACCACAGTAAAGCACAACAAAGTGTATTAAAGCAATAGCAAAAGCATTTGGCAAAATGGTAAAGCACAGAAAAGTCCTATGGTGAAGCATGGTAAAGGAGGTGAAAGATATACGCATGGGCATTGACATAATTACTGTCAAGGACAATATATGATACAAACAAACACTGGAGTGCAGGCTTAGGGCCCTATTTGGAAAGAAGTGAAAAAAGAATATGAAAGAGCAAAGCCAATTTCCAGAACACTAATTTAACTGCTCCTTCCTGCAACTAAGCTGTTTCTTGCTAGTTGTATGCAGCTACAGACAAAATATGAGATTTGTACTTGCTTGCAAAATAGTCATAAAGCGCCCACAGTAGGTCAAACATACCAAGCTATACAGGCCTAGATAAATCATTAAATAAATTTGGTTGAACTTCAACCAAAGTCAACTCTCAGAACTAGACTATGAAATCTACACACTATTTCATGAATATGGTGATATTTTTGCAACACATGCCACATGGAAAGCTTGTATAGCAAAATATGAGTACAGAGCAGTTTTTTTATTGAAATATCAAAAGCGCAAGGAAACTTATGCAACATTCACCATTTAAAAAATACTGGGTAAAACACAAATGGGCTCTTAAGGATATCCACCACCATGCCACATTCATTCATTTTAACCTACATGAACATACATTATGTGATAATAGAACTGTAAGTAGCAACAAAGAAACAAACTGCTACAGAGGCATTCATAAATACATTGGCTGGGTGGTGTACTGTATAAATAAACTATCTTTTGATTAGAGATTGTTTATTAGATTTTTTTTGTCCGCTAATCAAGAAGAACATTAGAAATGCTGAGAATGTATGACTAACAAAAATAAAATAAAATAATCAGAAATTAAAATTCTAGACATCTGGTAAATCAACACACAATTATACTGTGCAGCCAGGACTTCTGGGCAGATGGTGAATCATAATGCTTACTGCTCTTCTGATGAAATAGGAGGAATCAGCAATCATACTGCACACAGCCAGTACTTGCCTTGGTGCATCTGCAAACAGCTATACAGCAGTGAACCCTGTGACTATCACAACCTCCCACAGGAGCAGAGGGTTGACCTTAGTGATGATAGAACACATGCTGAAGGCATTAGTGTGCTTTCAAAAGAACCTCATTTTCTAAACAAAGGATTTCAATGTGGTAAAAGCAACAGACTGGCACATAACCCGGTTTTAAACAAATGGGCCCTTTTATCTGAAAACCGCCCATCTTACAGAAACAATATGTATTGAAATATATTGAAAAATTGATTGTATTATAACGGACAACCAAATATATGAAGTATTTTGCAATATAATACCATGCTGTGCATAAAGAAATACATAGTATGTCAATATATTGTGAAAAAGATTTGAATATATAAAAAATATACTGATAAATATATTATCCCATATCCCATGTATGAAAAGCGGCCATGTGTAAATGTAAAGTTGATAAACTATATAAATTTTGTTCCACTGCTCCCACCCAAGCCACACAATGGGGTTGTGCCCCATGTCCCATACCCGGTGTGAGTTTCATGACATGCATTTAAAACAAACCCTAGTCTGGACTGAGGCCGGGTGTTCCACGGGCATGGTGCTACACTCTGACGTGGATGTTTTTGGTTGTTGTATGATGTCCACAGATGTTAGCCACACTTTGTCATGCTGGATGATGATCAATAAAGTGCCATTAAATGGCAGAGCTAAGGCATACTGGTGGCCAGTTGGCTGAATTCCAATTGGTAATTCTAATCAGGGTTTGTGAAACCAGCTGTTTGCGTGCAACGTTCACTGCAACTGCCTAATCTAAAGTTTACGTGCAACATTTTGGCGCCACCTGCTGCACAAGGTCCAAACAGACACATTCTGTCAATTGTGTTTTTTTTATTGTTTTTCACTGATCACCTTCTCTGCTGGTTTTAATCATTCTTAAGTACGTATTTACCCTCCAAACACACACACGCATTATGCACACAAAAATATAGTGTAGAAATATATTGCACTTGAGTGTTTTTTTTTTTTTTTTTTTTTGTTAATCAGAGCTGAAAAATGTTGAATTAAGACAAGTTTATGGCGTTGAAATTAGTTTAGTACTCGCACTGTTTGTTAACAACACAAAAACCAGCACACAAGTCAATGAATCTGTATGGCAGTTTCACATGTTTAGTCCAGACTGCTGTAGGCTATTATTGCTGTACATACAAAGATAGCACACAAAGTAAGCAGACATCATTGACAACAAAGTCATTCGATCTATTCAAACACTGTCAGGTTTCATCCTGTCTTCTCAGATTAAGATAATTCAGGACTGACAAAAGAGAAGAGATGATACGGTGTAGCACAAGATAAGAAACATAAAAGGAATCCAGCGTCAAAGCTCTAGAAATGTTGTTTAGAGAACAAGTGCTGAAGATGGATTGAATCCATTTTAGAATTTAATAAAACAAATAGTTTGCTGATTGCAGTAGGTTTTTCAAACAGGTTATTATGAGGACAGAAATAAAGAGCAATCTCTTGCAGCACAGCACCGTGTAGTTAATGATCTTGCTGTCCTTGGCCCACTGGAGAGCAATGCATTATGCCTCTCACTTACACAGATTTTCTTATAAGAACATAAGAATGTTTACAAATAAGAGGCGGCCATTCGGCCCATCTTGCTTGTTTGGTTGTTAGTAGCTTATTGATCCCAGAATCTCATCAAGCAGCTTCTTGAAGGATCCCAGGGTGTCAGCTTCAACAGCATTATTAATAATTCTGGTCACTCTTCTTTTCACTCTTTCTAGAGCAGCAATATCCTTTTTGTAGCAAGGTGACCAGAACTGGACACAATATTCTAGATGAGGTCTTACTAATGCATTATAGAGTTTTAACATTACTTCCCTTGATTTAAATTCAACTCTTTTCACGATATAGCCGAGCATTTTTTATTGGCCTTTTTATAGCTTCCCCACATTGTCTAGATGAAGACAATCCTGAGTCAACATAAACTCCTAGGTCTTTTTCATAGATTCCTTCTTCAATTTCAGTATCTCCCATATGATATTTATAATACACATTTTTATTGCTTGCGTGCAGTTACACTTTTCTCTATTAAATGTAATTTCCCATGTGTCTGCCCAGTGCTGAATGCTGTCTAGATTATTTTGAATAATCTTTGCTGCTGCAGCAGTGTTTGCAACTCCAGATTGTTGTTAATCCAGACTGCTCCTTTTCAACCAGGAATCAGAAAACTCTCTTGTATCTGCCTTGTACTTATACTAAAATTAGTGCATTTTGGTAATATAGGTGTAACTTTATTATTAGAACTAAAACAGCCATTGAAGGTAAACTGAAAGACTTTGAGATGATGTGTTAATGTGAGAATAACACAGGGAGCAGGAATTGATTTAGAATCTATTAATTTTAATGGAAAAGTATCATAAATCAAAAATTGCTGAAAAATATCCCAAACTTTGTATGTTTTATGCAATAATCTTCATATTAAATGGAATCCCTGAGTCTTAACAAACAATACAAAACATAAACAGTTATTTATTATGATGTTTTTTTGTTTTGTTTTTTTTGTAAAGAACCCTCGTAGTGAAGTATTTGTGTTCTATGCATTTTCGTGTTCATTTTAGTTAAATTACTTGTAATAATTGTAATTTGTCAATGTTGCCATTGCTTGATTCAAATGTATTAATGCATATTTCAATACACAATTAAATCAATCAATAAATAAATAAACTTTTTTCCCCCTGCAGATCGCCAGGATATGTGTTTATCTGCATGGCGATTCAATACGCAAAATATTTGCAAGTCGCTTTAAAATAATAAGGCATCGATTGCCAGCGTACACCAGACTTACACAACCCCTTCACAACCCGATTGTATTTATATGCATACAATTAAACTTGACACATGTCACAACCCTTCTCTTGCGGGGCAGTGCGCCTCCGTCAAGTTACGTCAAAACAACAACCGGGCATGCGCGTCAGGGGTCCTTCGCGGACAAGATTTGCCAATATTTAAATAGTAATATTTAAAACTTACAAAGTGTCAAAAATAATTGTCCCATACAAGTTAACTAAAAGTGTGAAAATGGACAGTAACTGGAACTAACAAAAGCCAAGAAATTAGTGCTGTCTTGTAAGGCAGCAGGGAGGAGAGACCAACCCCATTGGCACAGGAAGTCAGTGTTGCTGTTTGGAGAGCCGTGGGAGAGGAGCTGATCAAAATTTGAATTTCAGGTAAGTGTGTGCAATTAAACTACACAAAAGGAAGGGAACAGAGGGAGACAGCTAGCAGCAAGCTGTGGAGTTTATATCTGAAAAGAAGCAAACAAAGGGAACGTGCTCATTGACACGTTTGTGTTACTGTATGGGAGTCGCCGGCAGCCGGTCTGACTTGGTTCAGTTGCTAGTATGAATAATGTATGTGGAGGATGAGTGTACAGGGAGGGTGCCCTGAATATAAATTACTGGAATTGCACCAGAAAGAAAAATACAACTGGGAATGAAGGGCTGTTACCTTATGGAGAGGGCTTGGCACTCAGGGTTCGCCAGACCTAGTTCGGATGTGTTCAAGTTCACCACCTTTATGAACAAGTCTTTTCTTGTGTAATATGCTTTTTGTTATTTTACTTATGTTTGAATGGATAAAGACCGACACTTAATAATAATAATAATAAAACATTATCTGAAACCAATGAACTTGTTTTGTCAAGCTGTGTCCACACAAATTACATTTTCTGTTTAAGCATAACATGACGAGTATCAGTTTTACTGAAAGAAAGAATATTCATTGACTGGACAGCTTACATTAATATTATTATCAATATATTGTGATATTGTATAAAGAAATGAAGAAACGGTTGGTGTCTGTTTTATTATGTTTTAATTGTAACGGCAAATGCTCATGTTATCTCAGCATGTTTTTTTGGATGACAGTTCTTTCCCTCAGCCAGCAATATATGATATTAAACAATGGTATCTGATTGTAATTAAATACACTGTTTTAGTGAAATACAAAACAGTAGTCCTATGCAATAAGTATGTTTTGGAGGTGGGGTCTGCTTTTCTGCTTATCCGATTTCTATTTTAGAAACCACTTAAAGTTATCGATGTAGTTTTTTTTTTTTTTTTTTTTTTTTTTGCTAACTGTGGTATTGATCTGTCAGTGTTCTGGTGTAATGAGTTTACTTCCTTCTGCATGAGCACACCCAGCATTGATCTGACACGAATAGTTGACCAGGGCAGTGCAGATTTCTCCAGTTCTGCACAGAATCGTGGGAATATGTATTTATATACAATAATGTATTTATCTAAATGAATATATATATACAATAATGTATATACAATAATGAAAAATGAATATACAATAATGTATTTATCTAAATGCTAGAAAATGTATTTATCTAAATGCTAGAAGTATCAGAAACAAAATTCTAGAACTTGAAGCTACTGCACTAACAGGTAACTATGATGTGATAGGTGTTACAGAAACGTGGTTATCTGAGAGTGATGGGGACGAATATAATATTTGTGGGTATACACTGTATAGGAAAGACAGGCAGGACAGAAGAGGAGGAGGGGTAGCGCTATACATAAGAAACAGTCTTGAAGCCCAGGTGTTAAACCTGGACAAAGAAAATAAAACTGAATCAATATGGGTCAGAATAACAGACAACAATTCAAAAGGCATAATAATAGGAGCATGCTATAGACCGCCAGATTCAGACGGTGAGCACAATAATCTGTTATACAATGACATTAGAAATGTGTGTAGCAAAGGAGAAGCCATACTAATGGTGGATTTCAACTTCCCCCAAATAAAATGGGAAAACCCGGTGGGTAGCGCGAAGGATGAAATAGAAATGGTGGAAATGACAAATGACTGCTTCCTAACACAATTTGTGAAGGCACCCACTAGAGGGGAGGCATGCCTTGATTTAGTCTTTTCAAATAACGAAGATAGAATAACTAAAACAGAGGTCAGAGAACCACTGGCAAACTCAGACCACAACATGGTCTCATTTGAAGTGTTTTTTAAATCGCCAAAAGTAAAGACTAAAGCTAAGGTTTACAATTTTAGAAAAGCAAACTATGAAGGTATGAAACAGAGACTAACAGAAGTAGATTGGAGTAAAATAGAGAAAACACCCACAGAAGAAGGATGGTTGTTCTTCAAAAATGTAGTACTAGAGGCGCAAAACAATTATATCCCTAAAGTAGACAAATCTAAATGTAAAACTAAATTGCCAAAATGGTTTAATAGATCAATTAAAAAAAATATTCAGCGAAAAAAGGCACTTTACAGAGCATTAAAAAAGGACCAAAAAGAAAGTACGCAGAAAGAGTACACAGAACTGCAAACGCAAGTCAAAAAGGAAGTTAGAAAGGCCAAGAGAGAAATAGAAATGAACATTGCTAAGGGAGCTAAAACCAATTCCAAAATGTTTTTCCAATATTACAACAGCAAGAGAACATTCAAAGAGGAGATTAAATGTTTAAGAGATACAAATGGCAAAATCGTAGAGGAAGAAAAAAAAATAGCAAATATGTTAAATGATTACTTTTCACAAGTTTTTACAAAGGAAGATACTGACAACATGCCCCACATGTCATCCAGTTCCTATCCAGTTTTAAATAACTTTAGCATAACTGAGGCAGAAGTGTTAAAGGGACTAGGAGCTCTTAAAATAAACAAATCCCCTGGGCCGGATGAGATCCTCCCAGTAGTACTCAAAGAAATGAAAGAAGTAATTTACAAACCGCTAACCAAGATCATGCAGCAGTCTCTTGACACAGGGGTGGTACCGACAGACTGGAAAATTGCAAACGTAATACCGATCCACAAAAAGGGAAACAAAACTGAACCAGGTAACTACAGACCAGTAAGCCTGACTTCTATTATATGCAAACTTATGGAAACTATAATAAGATCCAAAATGGAAAATTACCTATATGGTAACAGGGTACTGGGAGACAGTCAACATGGTTTTAGGAAAGGGAGATCGTGCCTAACTAACTTGCTTGATTTTTTTGAGGATGCAACATCGATAATGGATAATTGCAAAGCATATGACATGGTTTATTTAGATTTCCAGAAAGCTTTTGACAAAGTCCCGCACAAAAGATTAATTCTCAAACTGAACGCAGTTGGGATTCAAGGAAACACATGTACATGGATTAGGGAGTGGTTAACATGTAGAAAACAGAAAGTACTGATTAGAGGAAAAACCTCAGAATGGAGTGTGGTAACCAGCGGTGTACCACAGGGATCAGTATTAGGTCCTCTGCTATTCCTAATCTACATTAATGATTTAGATTCTGGTATAGTAAGCAAACTTGTTAAATTTGCAGACGACACAAAAGTAGGAGGAGTGGCAAACACTGTTGCAGCAGCAAAGGTCATTCAAAATGATCTAGACAAGATTCAGAACTGGGCAGACACATGGCAAATGACATTTAATAGAGAAAAGTGTAAGGTACTGCACGCAGGAAATAAAAATGTACATTATAAATATCATATGGGAGATATTGAAATTGGAGAAGGAATCTATGAAAAAGACCTAGGAGTTTTTGTTGACTCAGAAATGTCTTCATCTAGACAATGTGGGGAAGCTATAAAAAAGGCTAACAAGATGCTCGGATACATTGTGAAAAGTGTTGAATTTAAATCAAGGGAAGTAATGTTAAAACTGTACAATGCATTAGTAAGACCTCATCTTGAATATTGTGTTCAGTTCTGGTCACCTCGCTATAAAAAAGATATTGCTGCTCTAGAAAGAGTGCAAAGAAGAGCGACCAGAATTATTCTGGGCTTAAAAGGCATGTCATATGCAGACAGGCTAAAAGAATTGAATCTGTTCAGTCTTGAACAAAGAAGACTACGTGGCGACCTAATTCAAGCATTCACAATTCTAAAAGGTATTGACAGTGTCGACCCAAGGGACTTTTTCAGCCTGAAAAAAGAAACAAGGACCAGGGGTCACAAATGGAGTTTAGAAAAAGGGGCATTCAGAACAGAAAATAGGAGACACTTTTTTACACAGAGAATTGTGAGGGTCTGGAATCAACTCCCCAGTAATGTTGTTGAAGCTGACACCCTGGGATCCTTCAAGAAGCTGCTTGATGAGATTTTGGGATCAATAAGCTACTAACAACCAAACGAGCAAGATGGGCCGAATGGCCTCCTCTCGTTTGTAAACTTTCTTATGTTCTTAATAGGCGTTCTTCGAGAGCAGCTGCCTGACGTCACTCAACTCCACCCACAGTAATCTGTGCCGATTCTGCAGAGCGCACCTTTCACAAGTTACTGCGAAGATCTTCTCATCAGTATAGACAAGATAGTCAACTCCGCTTGCTCTTCGGTTCCTTACGAAGCGGCGCATCATGGGAGGCAAGAGTTCCGCTAGCGAGTTTCGCCTGTCAATATGTAAAGTCTGCCTCATTTCCTATTCCAAGCCTTCTCTTTAAAACGATTGTATTTCTAAATACGGTCCACCCAGATTTATTTAGAGCAAAGGTGCGCAACCAAACTTTTATTACGGGCCGCATATCCAGAAAACTAGTTTAACCTAATGTGCACATCAGTCAAGAATAATCTGAGTTTAACCCTTGGCTTCAGTGTGTGTATATATGCAATTTCCCTTAGGATTACTGTACTGCACGATACACCTCAGAAAGAAATATACAAAACAATTAAAAACAAAGCATTATTATCGTACTGTTATGCCAAATACACACACACTGCACAATAACACAAAGGATATTGAATATCTAATTGCTGAAGCGGTTTCATTTTAGCAGACGAATCCTTCAGTTGCTGAAAGCCCCTTCCAACTGCCCCCCACTCACCACGCCCCCTGATCCTACCACACCTGTATGGCATAGTCAGTAGCATGGAATGCAGAACGTGGGTGTCAAAGTGTGATTCTGATATCAATGAGAAATAAATAACAATACCTTAAAATAAATAAATAAATCTTTGTCCTGCTGAATGTGGAATTACCGGGTGAGTGGCATGAAAAGGAAAGGGAGCCTTTGGAGAATGAAACTACAGGGATATTTTATGGATTGAGCCCTTGGGCACTGCGGTCCTTTGCCAGTGTTGCTGAGGATAGGGCAATTAGCTAAACGCATGGAATGGAAACATTCTGTGCATTGCAAGCCTGTCACACTTATCGCAAAACTTAGCCATTTTCATTCAAATTTGGCCTTTGGGGCAATTCAAATAATTCTGTGCTTAAGCACATGAAATTTGCACACATGTATAGATTTGTATCTAATGTTTATCATGATCACAGGCATTAGCATGGCTAATAGGCTAAGTATTTAAAGGGCCATCACAGATTCTGCAGAATTCAAACTGATGTATATCTGCTGTTAGCTGGGAAGTGAGTTTATGATTGCTCTACTTCTGTCTCCAGAATTTTGGCAGGTGTCACACAAATGAGTACATGTTACCTATTCTAATTCATTTACATTTTTTGACTTTCTTGTTTTCTGTTACAGTACCTACCTCTTTTTTTTTTTTTTTTTTTTCTTTTTCAGTATTAGCTGTGATGCTGTTCATCAAACTGCTGTTGCTCTGTGTCTGGACCGATCTGATTTTTGTAATGTGTTTTTTTTGTAAGAACTGTAAATCACCCTAGATAAGGGCATCTGTTATAAGAAAATACATGCACACATACATACATTAGGGCCATTCCACACCAACTCAACCAGGAAAGGGACATTTTGTTGCCCGTCCGTCTCGGATTTTCCTAGAACAGTTCACCTGGAGGTTTGTCAGACACGCTGAGTTCAGAAATGATAGCCATTATTTAAAAAAAAAAAATTCCCCTTCGGCCCGTGACCTTGCAAAGGTCAACCTGACGTGAGAAAGGGACCTTCACCAGAAAAATCACCCAGGGTGCAATTTAGATGCTGCCTTCATGTGCATCATGTGTAGCACCACGCTCTACTCGTATTGAATAGGGCTTTTCAGAAAAAAATACCAGCAGCGCCCTCCTCACTTCTGGCAAACTGCCAAACGAGGGGTAAGTGACGAGTTTCATTCGAACTTCAGCCCAACCCTTTACCCTGTAGGGGATATGGGTCCTAAAATGTAAGTATTGCTGCAAGACCATTAGCAACCAGTTTTCCAAATTCCGTGAAAAACTTTTGGTTTCAAGTCCCACCACTGGCCTTTTTTTTTTTTTTTTTTTTTGCTCTGCATAATTAGCACAGAATGTTAGAATCAACAAGTTTGTTAAAATTGTATGTTTTCACTGGTCATTATCATGTCTGACTGCATAAAGCAGGCTTTTATACACCCTGTGAAAAACATGGTATAAGTCAATTTTCTAGGCATTTTTGCAAGGCCCTTAAAAGGGGGGAGTGACTATTACAGCGTTGTGACATATGAGCTGATGTGTCTGATATTAAAGTACTGTAGCAGTGCCACAGTGGGATTACTCTTTGGAATATGAAAGCATCACAGCTATACTGCTTCACTGTTAACACAATAGCTATCAATCTCAGTTAATTTCCTTATTCCACCCTCCAGAGCAATTGATCTGTCAATCTATTGGTTAGAAAGCTGAGTAAACTTATCAAGTCTTCTCTCCGTTAAGTGCAGTGTTATAATAATGCAGGTAACTATCTTTGAGACTGGGTAAAGCAGGATAGTCAGACAAAAAACGAAAATGCTACACAGCAGGTTTGAAATTGCGTATTGTTGAATTTGCCAAAATGCACAGCAATCGCGATGTTGAAAAAGCACTACGTGACTGGAGACGAAACAAAGACAAACTTAAACACACTTTTCAGAAAATTTATTCTGACGGTGTACTGCACATGTGCACACTTTGACATAATTTATGCGCACGTAACTATTAAAACCTATTTGTAGCAGGAAAATAACTGGGGGACAAACAAAACAAAACAAAAAAAACACAACGACAATAATGATTCAACTTTTTGGACACACAGAGATGAAACTTGGTACCTGAACAATGGGAGTTGGGAGAAGGAGTTTTGTTGTGTTTCATTACTATTTCAATGCCCATAGATCAAACGTTGGGGACAGTAGTACGAAGTGTAAATATAGTGATCGTAAAAAGATCACCGAAACAAGATCAAGATGAGGAGAAAGGAAAGTATGAGAACAGGAAAGTATGAGTATTTCTTTCTCGGAAGCCCTCTTCATTACGAGTCAAACGAAGTGCACCACACGATGGGAGCATCTAACTTGAGTCCAGGGTGATTTTTCTGGTCAGGGTCAGTTTTTCTCTTTAGGTTGACCTTTGCCAAGTCACAGCTCGAAGGGGAAATTAAAAAAAAAAAAAAAACAAATTAGCATTTCTGAACTCAGTGGGCCCCAAAAATAAATAACAAATTAGCATTTCTGAACTCAGCGGGCCCCAAAAATAAAAAACAAATTAACATTTCTGAACTCAGCGGACCCCAAAAATAAAAAAACAAATTAACATTTCTGAACTCGACGTGCCCCAAAAATAAGAAACAAATTAGCATTTCTGAACTCAATGGGCCCCAAAACCCCCAGGTGAATTTTTCTAGCAAAATCTGAGGCGGCAACAGCTCGGGTTGAGTTAAACAGAGTGACCCGTCGGTGTACTGAAAGTCTTGCACGTTTCCTTATTTTTTTTTTATTTATCACGTTTATTTATTTTTGTCTGGACTTCCTGTACTGAAACCCTGTCAAGTGATTGCTACAATGCGCTAAATCTTTTAATTAGCCCAGTGACTAATGACTCTTATTTGGACAGTACTAATCAATTTAAAATCGATCCAAGTTAGAACAATTGTGTATTGTGGACAATTTAGGTTGTAGTCTATATCCCACCCTGTATTTTTCTCTTTGCAGTTTGGGATTCATCAATGTTAATTATACTTTTAAATGCCCTGTGATGTTAAAAGTAGGCAGTGTGTCCTATTCTGCACTTTCAAATTGCCCCAAAGCCCTTTTAAAATACTGGTACTATAAACCTGCTGTACTTACAATGTTAAACTACAGTAACATCCATAATATATGCTCACTCATGTATTATGAGAACTACAGTCTACAAGTGGGCATATTCATCAGAAATTCAATTATGGCAGCTCATTTTAAGAAAGCAACCTAAAGCGACCGCTAAAATTTTATTTTGTTTCTGTCTGTAACTCGAAATTGACAAACATTTAGTTTTAAAGGCATTAGCCAAAACACTAATTTGAGGGTACATTTTTTTGAAGTGCTTCCAGCAGTCTATTAACTTCTGTTTTCTGAAAGGATAAAAACATTACTTCTTTACAAAACCAACCAAACCAAACAACTACTTGTACCGTAAGTAATCTAATTTAAGACTCTTAACCTTGAGTAGGATATAAGAAATACCACAATTGCTATTGATGAGGAAAAAATGCTTTAGTTTTACTATAATAAGACAAGCAATTTCCATGGAGTTCAGGTCAGTGAGTCAATGCAGACATAATGAACACGCAGACTATCGCATGTGTCTGGAGAGAACTAAAACGGCGTGCTCCTCCTATGGAACTACACTGCTAAGTTATCAGGACCTGTGTACAGGTAGTCAGCATTTATTGAATAGGAGTACAAAGGTAGAACGCAGCAGGTGCAGGTCTCTTCAAATTAATTGGAATTGGGAATTTATTTTAAAAAAGAGGAAATGGATTTGGAGTTGACGCCAACCCTGTCAGAAGTCAATATGAAAACCAAAATTTGTTCTTGAGACATGATGAACTGGAAAGTGTAAAATGGTGCAAATTTATTTTTAATGATTTACTCAAAGCAAACCAGCTGCCTACTGCAAAAAAATGATTACCAAAACAGGAGTTGGGGCCTGTCTGAGCTCTGTTTGAAATGAGTCCCCTTTGGGGAGCCAAGTCAGGACCAGCTTGGCTCGCGTCCATGATTCTTTGACAGGCAAGGCATCTTCTTTGAAATGCCCTTGTGTTTATGTGCCTGATTTGACTTTTTTATTTTCCATTATCTCATCATTTCTGACTCATAATAACAAGTATGATTACATGTGACAAAATGAAATTATATTTTTGCAGCTGTCAATTTGACCCCTTAAAAAAATCACAGCTGTAACCATATGGAATCGAAGTACTAACTAAATGTCCAATTCTATCTGTGTGGCAATCAGTTTGACTTGTTTTTAAAGTAAAAGCCTCTAACGATGTAATTGAAGTTGTGACTGCGATCAATTAATTTGGCGATTAGAGTCCCAAAATTCCAGGTGATGCAGGCTGTACTGTGATGCTGTGGTCTGTGCCACAGGCATTTTCATTAGCATGTTCAGTCATCATAACCACACTTCCCACATCCCTTATAAAATGCTACTGTATTATTATATTATTATATTATAATATTATATTATTAATATTTGAGCGAAAGACTTGCCAGCACTGGTGTAATAAAAATGAATTGCTGATGAAGTAGTTTACTGCAGATAGGATGCTGTTGAAATATAGTGCTTGCTTGGTGTCTTGTGTGGTTTATGTACAAGAATACCAAATCTATTTAATTTAAACAGTTGGAAACACTCCCTGTTACTAGTTCACCAAGGATATTTAGGCTTTTCAATAATTGTCTACTTTTTAAAAATAATTCCCTTTTAAATTTCCTTATGGTTTAAGGTGTACGATCAGTAAGTATTGTCCCCCTTTTAAAACAAAGCTGGGTTTTACTGCTAAGCAAGGTTTTCTATTTGTGTTTTTTTTCTGCATTAACAGCACAATCACAATTCTATTTCTAGTGCATTCCACTACATGAAATACATTTACAGTACAATAAGCCATCACCGACTTGTTCAGGTGTGTTGCTTTATGCATCAGCATAAACATTTTAAGAAAAAAAAAACACACCTGTTTTTATTTTACTGTAAAGGGGCCACTTGCTTAAAAACACTGCTGTATAACACCCCAAAAAGAACAGGACAGGTTTTTTTTTTTAATTTGGTTATGTATGATGACATTTTAAATGGGTGTCCCTAAGGAGTTGCCTAAATACGATTGTGTTCAGCTAATGAATGAAAATGACCCTAGGAATCTGATTTCAGCAGGGCTTTCGATTATCCTGAAAATGTTTGTTCGGCTGAAATTGACTGACCTCACTCAGCTTCCAGACTGTTTCCTTGGATACAGCATCCACAGCAGCAGCCGGGCTTGTTGTCATGGTTACGGTATTGCATTTTATTTTTAAACATTAAAGAAAAACAAGCATTAAAAAAAAAAAAAAAGGTTCCAATTTTTCGAGTCTTGATGTAGTCCACTGCTGCTGCCGGCAGGAGTTTTGTTCCTGAGTTGTTCTTGGAATCTAGGCTGGAGGGGAGAAGCTACATTTTTCTGTGATTCTCTCGATTTTTGTATTATTTGTATTCTGTAAATGTACTAATGAATGCTCTAAATCCACCGAGACATATCAGACAATCGGAGCAGAGGTGGCACTTCTCTCCTGTGCTGCTAATGCTGTGAAATGGTGCAGGTTTTGAAAGCGCAGGCTTCTGCCTCTGTTTGAATCCGTCTGGTCCTAGCGCTAGATTTCTGATTCTTGCTCCAATAATCTCTCACCTACCACTGGGAGCTGGGAGGCTGACTCAGATGTTTCATCTGTACAGTGCAGTGATGGGCTTGTTGTACTGTATGTCGCGATGTGAAAGAAAAAAATAATAGTTTGAAATATTTTCAGTGTTCCTGAAGTCTCACTGCCATGAACCTCGCACTGTCTGGCATGTGTCTCATTCCTGTCCCCTCAAGTTTTGCAGGATACAGTACAATGGGAGCTCAGCAGAATTTCAATTTTAACTTTGTGTTCGATCAGCCTGCACATCAGAATTAATGCTATGGGGTGCTGACCTCCACGAATTAATCATTCTCTGCTGTTTTTTCCCCAGAATAACCAACCCAGGAAAGCTAATGTGTTAAAGTAGCATTAAAAAGACACTGTGTGGCCCTGAAATGACTGTTTAACTGAGCATTGAAAAACTTTGTCACAAGGACAGCTATTCCATGTGATGTGAATATTGATCATGGTGACCTACTTTTTTATTGTGCTACGAACACTGTTATTTAGTTTATATGCGGGGAATAGCTCAGCCATCTTAAATTAAGCTGTGTGGTCATGGTGTCTTTATTATGGTACTGACATGCAGTAATGATGTGCTGCTGTTTTGCCTAAAATATAAAAGCAAGCTAATCCTACAGAACCAGATTGACAGTCTTGTTTCATAAGGTCACCTAAACGTTGATATGTACATTGAGGATAATGGCCAAATACAAACCCTGACATTAATCTGTGAAGTACGTTAATTATGTGCTTGCAACACCCCCATAGGAAACAAAGTGATATTGCTGTAAAGGATGAGGTCATTTAATGAAGACTGAGTCTCTTGCATTCCTCCTATGAACTTTCCTTTCTTTTTTTGGAGTGAATTACAGGCTCTCTGTGTTCTGTGTGACCCTGTGTTGAAAACAAATCTCTTTAAATGATTGTGTCTCTGCTGTACTCTAGCACTGTACAGAACAGGCTTCTCAGTAAGTGATAAAACTATGAGAAACTACATCAGGTAAACAAATGTTTCTGATTGAGCACTTTGAAGAAATACAGTAGATGACATCTCGGCTGGTGCTGTAGCTTATTCCTGAGTGGAGTATATCCTAATAACTGGTACAACAGGCAGCTAGGTTCTGTCAACACATAGGCACACAAAAATAAAAACACACCCACTTTACCCACCACAGTAACTCTTAAGGAGTGCTGAAAGAGAGATCATTCATTCTCGATAACAATCCCATCAGGGGCTTGACAGATCAAGCCTTGACAAAACATTTGTCTACTCGCAACTAAGTTGGTTGTATTCAGATGATTTAGTGTACTGAGATCTGCTCATCTGATCCTGATGAAATTGGTATGGACATTCCCAGGGCATGAAGTTAAGGTCATGAAGGGCAAGGCAATGTTGCCGCCTTTGGGCGTGAAAATTCAGGGGCACCAAGGCAGTTCCAGGGGGCAAGAAGACAAAATATAAATCCAACCCAAGGGGACCAAGGAGATTTTATACTCGCTCATAAAACAACAAAAAGGAAAATACAGAGAGCCTGTTATGTTGATGACATTTTATTTCAAGCAAACACAAATCAATGTTTTCTGAGTGATTCACAAACTAGTTGTTTCAAGAATAAAATATACTTGTAGATTACTTTCCATTGTAAACATAAAAAAAATCTTCTTTTAAAAACAACAACAGTCGTAGTGATACAGCAGCACAGTGCCAGTGAAGGGAAAGTTAAGGATAGTTTTTCAGGCAAACTGGCTGAAGATTTACCCATGGCTGGAGTTTAATAATAATAGTGGTCAAATTAGTTGTTCGGTCTGCAGTGTGTGAGCAACTGCAGTTTGCTAACCACTGTTGCAAAACCTACAAACAACGTGGCTATGAAAAAAACAAAAAAAACAACCTTGAAGTAGAAAGTTCGTCAGGCAATGGAGAGTGCTGTGCATCACAATGGTGAACAGCTGGATGTGCATAATGTTAGATGTTTACATTGGAGAGACTTTTTATATAGTTTCACAGTTCTTGAAATGTACAGTTGCAAAGGATTTACATTTTTGTTATGGTGCATTGCTGGACACTTCAGGAAAAAAAAAAAAAAAAAAAACGGCATGCTGTTTTTAAGTATACACAATCTAACCCCTTTCATGAAAGCACATGTTTTACTAGTTAAAAAGCAGAACGACGTAATGTAGTGAAAATGTATTGCACAAAAATAAATAAAACCAGGAATCGATGCACTTCTAAAGCTTGCTTTATTCACTACCTTGCCTACTCGTTTCATGACGTAGGAATCTGCTACTTGAACCAACTCATAGCTGCGTGCTCAGTGTTTTTTTTTTTTTTTTTTTGTGTAAGAATTTTAGCAAAACAGTAATTATCTACTTATTGCGTTTTAATTTTTTAGCGTTGGTGTTTTGGGGGGGGGATAAAGACGGATTACAAAACAGCAACGATAAATGCATGCCATTTACTCTGAACATATACACATGCAATATATGGCACAATATACTGTATGGCACAATATACTTGTTTCAATTTTCCAGAAACACTGCAATACAGTCAACCATCCCCAGCACTATTTATCAGTGCACAAGAAAACCGTGTTGAAACGGTAGAAACTTTTTTTTTTCAGGTGAGCATTTTCAGGTTCTTCAGCATTACAATTGGCACTCTTAAAATACGAGTCAAAAATTTCAGCACCAATAGAAACTTCTGTCAGTTGAAAAGAACATATTTCTGCAGTTCTGTTGTGTGGACTGCGCAGATCTGTGCAGAACTTTGGAAACCTGCTCTACAAGAACGCACTCATTCATTTCTGTACTGCCGCTAAAGGGTCGTATTTGTTTTTCCACAGCTGTAAAACAATTCCTCAATATTTTTGGGAGGTCGTAAAAGGCTGTTTTGTAGATGGGAATTATGGTGGTGCGCCCCTTATCTGGAACACTGTTATGATAATGTGTACTTTTTCTCGCATGACGAGATTAGACAGAATTCAATTGAATTGTGACAGAACGGGCCAGCTGACACTGAGCAGGTTTGTGAATGGGTTGTAGATCAGATGTGTTGGTGCAGAGGGACACGGGCGGCAATGACGGGCGGGCTTACAGGCAACTTTTGCCATAAGTTTAAAAAAATAATAATAATTGAGAGGCATTGCGGCAATTACCGTCGGTTATTCGCCCTTGCATTCCTTACTCATTTTAATGGTATCAGGATGTATGATATATCGTAAGGTGTGATTTAGCAGGTTTTGGATTCTGATTGGGTGAATACACTATGGCTAATTAAGCTTTTAATTAAACAGGGCTAGACGTTCACTTTAAGACAGTAGTGAGGATTTTCTACCTACCTGGAAAGTACGTAGCAAAATGGTCTTATTCGGTAGTGGTTTACTCCACTAATAATTTTATATCAAAATAATTTAAAAAATAAATACCTACCTACTGTTTTTTTTTTTAAATAGACTCAATATCCCAAACTATCACATAGTAGCTGCCTATATTTAAATCAGAAAGTATTTATTGAAACCACCTTGTGCTCAACTAGCCCTAAGTAATGGAACAAATGCAATTCCTTGTTGAAATCTATTTTGTTTTATCCTGAAGTTCTACAAGAATGCAACCAGATCTGTCATCTAAGCATTTGATATGCCATCTGTATGGTTAACCAGGTTATGTTTCAACGGTACGAAATTATCCTCTATCTGTTGAGATTTCGGTAACTAACAAGTCATAGTCATCTATAAACACGTGCCGCGTTATTGTTGAATCTTGAATTGTATGGCCTTAGAAATTATAAGGTTAGCTTAGGAATGGAAACGGATATGAGAACGGAGAGTACTTCACAAAAGACTAGTTCAATAACTGCAGTTAGCAAAGACATGGAACTCCAGGTCAAAGGTTTAAAGATTCATCAAGGGAGAATGAAATGCTTGAGGGAGAAGGGACAAGGGCCTCGTATTGATCAGTACTTCTTATGAAGTCAGTCGAATGAAATCCAGCGACTGGAAGCAAACCACAGTTCGCAGGATATGAGCACCCCGTCATAGATGTGAGGAGGACTTGCGTGGATACAACTAGTGATGAACCCAATGATCCTTGCGAACCCGGTCAGATGAACCAGCGTAAGAGAGAAAAGAACCTCAACGGGCACAAGCCTGGAGTTAAATGGCCAAGAGCTTGTGAGGAAACTGCGTGGGGCACAGTAAACACGGATCTCTGTTTTACTTTGGAAAGGTTAAGTGGAACAGGTGAAAAGAAGCTGGATAAATTTGAGTACATCAGCTACGCATATGGAAGCAAGAGGTTTAGAATTGAAAAGGAGGAAAAAGTACAAACTATTCCTGGAAAGTCTAGATGGAAGCAGGAGATTGAAAGTCAGAAGGAGGGACTCAATCTGTTACCAGTGGTCATAAAAGATAAGCTTGCAACATTGCACAGAGCTGAGTGCCTACGGAAACGCTACAAAAAGGAGGCGCGTGCGAAAACTAACTTTTATAAAGATCCATTCAAATTTGTAAAGAAGATATTCACCAGTGAGAGAAATGGCACACTAAAAGCATCTGATTTTGAGCTGGAGAGATATTTGGACGAAACACGTACAGATTAAAAAAGGCAGGAGCCTATGTCAGTTCCTTCAGACATCCCACCTGTCAATCCACCAGAATACCAAATGGAGGATTGTGCACCTAGGTGGAAAGAAATAGACCAGGCTGTAAAAAAAAGCAAGGGCGTCATCATCTCCAGGGCCTAATGGAGTTCAGTACAAAGTGTACAAGAGTGCTTCTGGAGTTCTACGAATCCTGTGGAAACTGATGAAAGTGGCATGGGAAAAACAGGTTGTACCAAGAGCATGGCGCCGAGCAGGTGGAGTCTTCATACCAAAAGAAAAAAGATTCTACAAGCATCAGTCAGCTTCATCCTATTTCCCTATTAAATGTAGAAGGCAAGATTTTCTTCAGCATTATTGCTCAGAGATTGTCAACCTACCTATTAAAGAACTGCTTCAGTACAAAAATCAGGCATTCCAGGTTTCCCAGGATGCTTAGAACACATCAGCATAATCTGGCAACAAATTCAATCAGCAAAAAAGGAGAGGAAGGAGCTCCATGTGGCATTCCTGGATTTGGCTAATGCATATGGTTCAGTGCCACTTGAAGAACTTTGGGCAGCATTTGATTTTTTCAGCGTACCGCTGACAATTTTTTTTTTTCAACTTCAGAATTCAACACTACTTGTCAATGCCTAGAGGTTGGACTAATGGTAGAATGTACAATTTCTCCACTGGCTTTTACCATGGCAATGGAAATAATTATTAGGGCATCAAAATGGGTAGTGGGAGGACAGCGCATGGCTTCTGGAATGCGACTACCACCAATTCAAGCATACATGGATGACATGACAACAATGACTACAATAATAGCCTGCACTAATCGGTTATTGAGCAAATTAACCAGTAATATTGAATGGGCACAAATCCAATTCAACCCCACTAAATCAAGGAGCATCGCTATAATTAAAGGTAAAGTAGTAGATAAGGTTCTACATTAAAGGTTGACGCAATACCAACAGTGTCTGAGAAGCCAGTGAAAAGTCTAGGGAGAAGGTATGACAGGGATCTAAAGGACACAGTTCGTGTGGGAGAAGTTAGACAACAAGCAGTGGAAGGGTTGAAGAGCATAAACAGCAGTGCTTTACCGGGCAATCTGAAACTCTGGTGCTTTCAGTTTGGTCTACTGCCAAGACTGCTGTGACCACTGACTGTGTACGAGGTATGCTTGACAACAGTTGACAAGCTGGAAGCTTTAATCAGTTCATACGTCAGGAAATGGTTGGGAATTCCATGCTCTTTTAGTAGAGTGGGACTTTATGTTAAAGGAATACTGCAGCTACCAATCTCTGTTCTAACCGAGGAGTTTGTGCACCAAAGTCCGACTGGAAATGACATTAGTAGATTCACGCGACAAATGCATAAGGGAGGCAGCACCTGTGTTGAAAACTGGAACAAAATGGGTAGCAAAGAAAGCTGTGAAAGATGCTAAGGCTGCCCTTCGAATCGGTGATATTATGGGGCATGTTCAGCATGGAAGAGGGGGTCTTGGTCTCAGTTCAGGTCCTCCTACATGACACAAGGCAACCCCAGCTCAATGGAGGAAGCTGGTAGTCAACGAGGTGCAAAAGCAGGAGGAGAGGATCAGGTGTGTAAAGGCCGTTTCCCAGGCAAAGCAGGGAGAATGGATGAGATGAGGGATGGGAGAGTATAGAACAATGCAAGATCTGCTGGTAAGACCTGTGGACAATGGAACAGCAGGATCAGTTTCCTCATCAGATCAACATATGATGTTCTCCCATCACCATAGAACCTAAACCTCTGGGTGGGTAAGGATCTCTCATGTCCTTTGTGTTCATCACCTGCAACATTAAGGCACATTTTGACTGGATGTAAGGTGGGTCTTAGCCAAGGATGGTTTACTTGGCGCCATGACCAGGTGCTGCGATGTTTGGCCTTAGCATTGGAAGACAAGCGTAACCTGACCAATAAGATGCCACCAGTTCCATCAAAGCATTGACACAAAAGACAATATTCCTCCGTCCAGGAGAGCAACCACCAAGAAAAGATGTTAAAACCAAGCCTCGCCCAGTACAACTGGAAGCTGCTAGAGACTGGAAGATGTTGGCAGATGTTGGTCAATGGCTTATTTTTCCACCGGAGATTGCCACCACAAACCTTCGACCAGACTTTGTCTTGTGGTCTGGATCAACACGCCTTGTTTATCTGGTAGAGTTAACAGTGCCATGGGAGGATGCTGTGGATGAGGCGTATGAGAGGAAGAAACTTCGGTATGCTCAACTAGCTGCTGAAGCGGAACAGCGAGGATGGAGAGTCTGAGTTTACCCAGTGGAGGTGGGTTGTCGAGGATTTGTGGCACACTCTACAACCCGGTTTCTCAGTGATGTTGGGTTCAGTGGCCAAGAGTTGCGTCGCACAGTGAAGAACTTATCTGAAGCAGCAGAAAGGAGCAGCATCTGGCTGTGGTTGAGACGGAAAGATTCTGGATAGGGAAGCACAATATAAAGAAAGCAACGCTGATGTACGGGTAAGTAAGCTGGGCTGAGTGAGTGGGGGATGGAGAGGGTTGATGCTGGGACACCAGAGTCACTGTTGAGCCCTCTTGAGGTGTTGTGGGCAAGTCGCCGAAACACAGAGGACAGAAGGTGCCCACTTGAAGACCCCAGAGATGTACCCTACTTAGTTTAATGCAGACAGTTGTCGCTGGGGAGTCCACACTTGGTTGATCTCCGGAGCCAGCATCACAGCCATTGTGTGTGCTGATGCGCTGGGGAAATAAGGTGATCCCTGGAGTCAGCATTACACTTCAGCCATCAACACCAGGCAGAAGGATATCTACATCAATAGATGGAAAGAAACACAAATGGATGGAGATGCAGATGGATCATATTAGTTTACTGTAAAGCTACTTCTGAGTTGGTTGCTTATCTTGGCAAGAGCTTAACATCTGAAGTTTTTAACATCTACTCTCATGTAATGGAAGTCAGTGGTACGAAATTATCCTCTTATCTGTTGACTGAGATTTTGGTAACTAACAAGTCATAGACACCTATAAACGTGTGCCCCGTTATCGTTGAGTCTTGAATTGTATGACCTTAGAAATTATAAGGTTACAACCACAACCAAGCTGTTCTGAAAATGAAAGCTAATTCCAGCACAGTATCCACTACATTTAAAAGATGTATGCCACGTGTTACACTAGCCGGTTTGTTCATCATTGTGTGTACTCCCACTCTGCCTTTTCACTGCAGTTTATACATGCTGTATAGCTTTTAAGAAATTTAACTTTTAAAAAATGATGTGTTTGTTTTATATTTAAATCATATATATATATATATATATATATATATATATATATATATATATATATATATATATATATATATAGTTAAAGCAGACGTTTCACTAAACAGGAGAAATACGCAAGGTAGTGACAATCTATTATAAAAAGAAACCAGATAGATAAATTAATGCACCTCAAGCTTTGTTTTTTGTCCATTCATACTGATAAAACTAGGAAGCCGTTACTTGGATCATGGTAACATTATAGCTATTTGCGCCTTTTTTTTTCTTTGTTGTAGTCAGAATTTTGATAAAGTAATAATTATCTGCCTATTATGTGTTAATTTTGAGCGTGGGCGAAACCAGGGTTAACATCATAACAAAACAATCTCCATGACAACGTGCTTTGCACGCAGTAAGCCCCTTCACTGCGTGCTTTGTACACCTGCTGCATACACTAGCCAGTGAATGTGTGGAAAAAAGCATGTGGGAAAAGTACATTGTTAGAGTCATTTAAATACAATGAATAATGTTAATGTGTGGAAATGTGTGCACATTATGTCACAAAATACCATGAGGGAGGTGTTTGATATGCAAACCATATTCACTTAAGGACGCTAACTTTACTAAGTACCGCATATTGAAACCAGGCGGTGTCACAGAACCAGCAGAAGAGCTGCACAGGACAGTGAGAAGAAGAGTCAGGGAGAGAGTATTTCAGACCAGGCAGTAGTTACTAGGGCTGTGTGAGGAGGAGGTAATGATCTGATACAGATTGAGCACAGATCATATATGTAGGGTCACAGAAAATTCACAGTATCACGAATTTCACAGAAATCGTGTATTTGACTGTGAAAAAATATGCATTTTATTTGCCTTACAGTATTTTACATTACTCTACACCTCCCCTGTACTTTTCATACTTTTTTCAAGTAGAAGCGGCGCTGCAGTAGCTGCACATGGTCCGGCATCAATGCCATGCATTTGGTTACTATGGCAACGGGGTCAAACAAATATCAACTTCATGATTATGAGGAATTCCCCACAGTATAATGGCATGACATGCGAGTCAGAGGCTGGAAGTTGGTTGTTTAGATATTGTTAATTTATTAGCTTGCAGTGTATGGTTAACATTAAAAATGCAGATGGCTGACAAAAAAAAAAAAGCTAAATTATTTTCAACAGAAGAGGGTGTTGCATGCAGTGGTGGGATTCTGTTTTGCTTGTAATGTGTCTTTGGATCATCTAAGAAAAGGTTCTGTTGACAAGCATCTTGACAGCGCAGTGCACAAAAACAAGAGCATCAAACCTGAAATTCAGGCTAAACAATTACTCAACAAATAGGTCACAATCACAGGATTGTTTAAAAAGAGCACAGAAATGTGTTGAAACACACAATGTCAACACCTGCAGCGAACGTACCGCTACAACGGCTGGTCAATGAAAAAAACCCAGAATTGTGGAGCCGTGCCTAAGAGTGACACACTCAGACGAGAGTATCTCTCTGAAGTGTATGCAGCACACAAACAATATTTCAATGGCAAAATGAACGATTCTGATTCTGTTTGCTTTGTATGCGACGAGGCCACTGATAATCAAGGCAACTGTGTTTTGTACATTATTATGTTCATCCAACAGAGCTTTACAACTGCTAATTCAGAGGAATGTACTGCTTGCGTAGTAGATACACTGCATCTTGACTCTAACCAAACAACAGCTGTAGGTTGGGATATCATTAAGACATTTGTGGAGAATAGCATTGATTTCAACTGTGTGTCTGCCTTTGTAATAGACAGTGTAACAGAGGGAGAAACACTAGCTGTTTACGCCTATGCTTAGTCGTACAAGATGTTTTTTTTGTGTTTTTTTTAAACTGTATATCATGTATTATGCATTTCTCTGTATTTGGAGTATTATGGATTTTCTTCTTGTTACTGCGTCTTGTAAAGCACTTTGTGATGGTGGTCCACTATGAAAGGCGCTATATAAAATAGATTGATTGATTTTATTATTATTTTTAGGTTGATAGACTCCAGTGGTATATATGATGTTATATTATTTACTAATAATTTGACGATATCTGTGGTTTTAAAACACAAAAGCTCTGGATTTGTTATTTCAGGGTTGCAGTTCACGTTTCTCCCGTGTTTAATATTGTGGGATTAAAGGCAGCACAGTAGTCTGTGGGAATTACAAACACGTAATTAATGTGTCAACATGTTTTAAAGGTTTACAAAACTCAAAAATGTTGCTCAATGTGTAATTCAAGGTTGCTTTAAAAAAAAAAAAAATCTATTTTGTCTGCTTTTTACTTTTTTTTTGCAGCCAGCACTAAATTTGTTACATTTTTAAGATGGTTTCAATAGCGACTCATACATTCTCAGATAGTCCAGGATATATGAAGATTACGAGGCAGGTGTATATGCAACGCTTTTGGCTATGCTAATATATTTATATAGTCACCATGTACTTGTGCTATTTAAGTAGGCTATGCTTAAAATAGCTTTAAAATATACAAAAGAAACTGAAACGTCCAATAGATAAATGTGACTCATTAATGTGAGTTCCGCAGTTGCAGTCAAAAATGCATCTAATGTTAGTGATGTTTTGCCAGATGTTTCTTCCCTCCTAAAGTTATATATACAATAGGCGTTAAGAATTTTATATACCGTAGTTATATATCGTAATATATCGGTATATAATGTTATATTATATATTATATAATATATATATATTATATATATATATACACAACACAACACACACACACACACACACACACAATATAATAGTGTGTGTGAACCTCATGCATAATTCTGTATGTTAAATTCTTGTCTTTTATTATCAGATTAGTGAGAAACCAATTTAGCGTGCCACAAATGCATCTGCTTCACATTTATGCAGGGTCAAGTGGGCCCCATATCTGCTGCAAATGCAAGATAAATACCGTATTACTTTGAATTAATGCTGCAGCATTTATTTTAAATTGCTAAAAACAGTTGTGGCAGTTATTCAAGGGCGGCGGTAATTAGAAGTACTATAGTTTTTATGTGTTTTATTGCGCTATTTGAGGGAGGTGTATATTGAAGTTTATTTCTGCGGATACAACTTGATCAAAGAAGTCCTAGAACTTTAAACTGAAAGCTGTTGAGCTGGCAGATCAGTGTTTGAATAGGTGAGGACACATACCAGTGTAGTGTGGAGAGGGAAATAATAACAACAGAACTATCAATTCAACACTGAGGGGGTCGGTTTATTTTCCCTTTCTTTTCTTACAGCAGTTTCTAAGCGTCGCAGAGCTGAACTCTTTAATATGTGATGCGTTTCTTTTTCTTCAACTAGCAGGACAACTAAACACTCCCCTTCCTGATTCAGACAGTGCTTTGGTGAGGAAGAAGAGTTGATCCCATGGCTCTCCTCTAAACAGCAACGACACTAGCTTCTGCTCCCCGCAAAACGCCACACCCCACTCTCTGAGCTTCCTCTCTGTATCAGGATCTGGATGCAGCGTTTCTTATATGCTGGTGCAGGAGTAACAGCAGCACTAAAATAAATGTGTGTGTATATATATATATATAATATATATATATATATATGCATACATTTATTTCAGTGCTGCTGTTACTCCTGCACCAGTATGGGTACATAGTGCTGTGCACACTACGGTGTTCTCTTTTTGTTTCGGTTCCATAAACTTTACAGTAGAATACCGTTATGCACCAGTGTGTAATTCTTTGAAATACATTTTATTCAAGTTTATTCAATTAATTTTGTTTATTTGTAATGTTTTGCCTTACTGTATTTTGTATGCGTTTCTTTATTAAGGGCTGCATTTATTTGAGATGGGGTAGGGAAAAAATGTATATGGTTCATTATTGAGAGCGTTTTATATTCGAGGGAGGCGTCTATTACAAGTCTGATATCTGAGTGTGGTGCTTATTCAAGGGCGGCGGTAATTCAAAGTAATACAGTATGTAGTTTAGTGGCAGGATAGATTGACTTCACCCAAGCTGAACATCAAATTGAGGCTTGAAAGCTTAACGATTCGAAATGAGCTACTTGTAAGAATGTTAATGATAGGTAAGAACATGTTTTTAATGGTTTGGTTCATCATCTCTTTGGATCATGAACCATTTATCTACAGAATGCAATCCTGTATTTGACTGCTGCATCAGTGTGTTGATAGGGTAGTTCCTGTAAGTCAACAGTCTGTACATCTGCTTAATGTGATCACAAGTCATGTAGCAGCTGGCCTGAATTGCACTGTAACTTCCTTCAATAAAGGTGAGCCCTGATCAACATGTGGACAGAGTTGTGCCGCTGAATCCAAACCGGCAACCTGCTAATAAAAATAATGGCAATATGGTGTGATATCTGTCTTTTGGTAAAGTGTTGGTATCTCAACAACAGGGTCAGTGGTTGCAGTAGCTGCCCCCCTCCCTAGCAGAAGCTGTTGATCCCAGTGTCAAACTCCTCCCCTGTCCCCTGTACAGTAGGTGCTGTCGCCAACTGACTGACCAGACCAATGGCAGACTAAACATAATATAGACTGCTTGTTTTAGACATAAAAGTAAATGCAGCTGTGGCTACAGAAGGTCCAACTACACTGTAATTGTCTACATTTTTAAGGTATAGTAAACAAAATAAAGTCAGGACTTGATGGTTCCTTGAAGATGTTTAAAGAGGAACCCAAATGCATTTTTTTGTTGTATAGAAAACACAAAAAAATGTTCTTCCTATTCTGATTTGATATAAAAATGTAAATATTGGATTTTGTATGGCTCCTTTCTGGGTTACAAACAGCGTTACAGTTGGTCTCTTTCCAACAAGGAAATAGGTGGTGGAATCTGACTTGTGATGTCATGGAGTGAACTCGGTGGTGGAAAAGATGGCGAATATTATTGAAAATGCGTTGGCGAGAAGCTGTGATTTCACTGACTGTACTAAGTTAATGAAAATGATGAGTGTAATGGGGAGGGCAGTTTTCTTAATACAGTGATACGGTTTATTAAATATGATTAACTGTTATTATAAAAACACACACACTGCGGTACGTTGAATCCCAGGTGCTCTGCTGTTGCACTTGAGCAAGGCCGCCTACATTGCTGTATAAACTGGTACAAATCTAAGTCGCTTTGGATAAAACCCTTCCTATTACGACAGATTACAAAACAAGGTATTATTATTATTTAGTTTCATTCTTATTTATGTTCATTAAATGTCTTTCTTTTAAATACTTGTTGTAGGTTTGGTACTTTTCAACGTTTCCTCTACCTCCCTTTAAAACTGTCACTAGCATTGTTAATCCATGTCAGTTTCTTAATTAAATCAAGGATATCTGGTGATGTCGAAACAGTTTCAGTTTTTTTTCTAGCTATATAAAGGTAAGTGATCGTTTTACTCTCATGCTGAAAAGGACGCAGGCACTGCACTCTGTGCTGAATAATCACATGTTCTGAGAGAAACACAAACGCTTATTTCGTGAAAAAATTTCTGTTTGGAGACAAACCTCTTTTTAAACTTGGCAGATAACACAAATGCAGAAATAGAAGAAAAATGGTGTAATTAATTATGCTTTTCCATTAAAGTAGTACATTTTACATTGCAATCAGGTGATACAGTGCACTGTAACCTGTTTCTTCAGAACGATTAGCTGTGCCACTGTTTCTGTGCGTAATTCTTGGATAACGATAAATGATCAATTTAATTAGCTGTCTCTTACACGCTGTAATCAATGGTAACAGTCAGAAGAATGAAAATCAGTTCACTTGATGATGTCATCGAGCCGATTGGTCATGGAAATACCTGAGTGTGAAAAAATGTGCTTCTTATCTCAAAATGAACCATTTCTTAATCCTAAATTTGAAAACTACTTATCAGTTCTGCTTTTAGATGTATAAAACATCTAAAACCGGCAGTAAAGTTAGGTGGAGGTGTTTGGGTTCCCCTTTAAAGTCAATGCATGTGTTTGATTTCATTTAAAGTCTGTGCTGGAGAGACCAAAGGATGAAATGGGGTGGGGACTGAGTGACACATCCTTATTGATTTGAGGCTGTACGCAGTGAGCACTAGGACCCAGACTGAGCCAGAGCCTGCTTGCCAGGAACCCTACTGTAGAGTACTGTAAGCTACAGTCGGCAGGACCGGCAACAGCGCAGTACAATCCTTCATCGGAGGCTTTGACATTTGATTTATTTTTCAAATGAAGGCAAACCAGAAAACCAAAGGGGATTTACTTTTGTGTCAGACAGCAAGAGAGGTCCTGAGGTACTCGTTGCATAAGACAGGCTGTAGAGAAGTTGTGAATCCAGCCTGCTTCTCTGTGCATCTAGCAGCCATGGTCTGATCATTACAATACAGACAAAATCATTGAAACACCCTCCAAAAAAGCACAGCAGAAAGCAGGAGCTCAGGAACAGCAGCAACATGGCTTTAACCAAAAGACACACATACAATCGGGTAAGTAGACGCGAATAATACCATTTTTAAAAAAAAAAAAAAAACAACAAAAAAACACAAAGGTTTAGAAGCAGCACGTCCGCATTAGTAGCAGGACTGTCATTCAAGATACTTTAAACCTGTTTCTGTTAATAGATTTTATACATTGAATACCAGCTGAGGTGTGCTACTGTATTGTGTTTTTACTGTTTAAAAAAAAAAAAAAAAAAATTGCTGCTGTTAAAAAGGTCTCTTTCTAGTCTGGTTACGTTTTTTCAATGTTTTTTTTTTTTTTCTTAGCTGCATAGTGAAATGGATCTGTTGCAGGGGAACTAGACATTTCAAAACAAATGCAGTATACTAAGCCAACCTGCCATGAGGACCTGTCTCGTATTGAAAGTGCTGGCTTTAACTTTTACAGTGTCTTTACCCAGGGCTACAGAACATGCAGGCATTGGGGGGGGGGGGGGGGGGTCTGCGGTCCTAACCCAAGGCCTGTGCGGTCTGCTGGCAGTAGCTAGCAGACTGTAGAAAGGTATCGTCACTTGTTGAAAACAGTATATATATATATATATATATATATATATATATATATATATATATATATATATATATATATATATAGTACACTATTGCATAGATAACTAATCTAAATATCCTTCCTGTCCAGTGTCTGATCAGTCCAACCTACTCGGTACTACTGTGTGTTAACAACCTGCATGGCACATTGTATAATACAAAGCATTGTGTTCCATATGGTGTTGTATTACATAGTCCAACCTTGATTGTGTCTTTCCCCTCCCTCTGCCATGGGACACCAGTTGTACTGCTTTGAGGCAACAGTCTCAATTATATCATCATATTGAGTCAACTCAGCAAGGCAGATTAATCTTTCTACTGAACACACAATAACACAGTGAACCTGTTCTTTTAAATTTAGGGATGTTGGGTAGGGGCGTGAAAAAGTCAATCAGTAGATTCTAGCTTATAGTGTGGTGCTAATGGTGATCTGGTCACAATCAGGGAGATTATTATTATTAATATTATTGTGTGTACAGGGTTCATCAGTAGGCATTGCTGGAACTATATCTGAATACAGTGTTACCATTTTTATGCTATCAGCCCTGCACATCTAAATGTATAGAACATTGTACAGGAAATATTTAGTAAAATTCCATCAGTGTTCTAATCTAGAAATAACATACAAGCCCAAGACCAACACCCTCAGATCCCAGAGATGAAAATACAGCCTTTTCTTTTTTAAATGTACCTTTTAGTTGTGTAATTCTGCCTTTCAAAAACACTGTTTACAGTACAGTAAGCAATATCACGATGCACATTTTTACAATGATGAGGATTCGTAGATCTACCACCTGAAGTGGCGTACATGGTTTGGCATGTACAATAGGCTAAGAAAAGGCTTAATTAGTGGTAATGTGGCTCTTGACTTGGTGGGGTGTAAATACCTTCATATTGGTACTCCCCAGCAGTTCTGTGCTTGACAGTTTAAAACATGTAAGAATGTGCTTGTGCTGCGACTGACATACGTGCAATACTGTGTCTGCTTGCCTTTGAAGTTATTCTAGGGCATGTCTGGAATACTGTAGACTGACAGATGAAACTCCTTTATGTAACAGAGCGCATTGTGTTTTGTTCTTTCCATTAGATGTTTAAATGGAACTCATTTGTTTAATGATACGCATTGTTTTGGGCATTTATTATTACTGTGCTCCTGTGTGCAACTGTATAAATGTTTAACCAGTGGCTGGTTGCCTACTTTGCTTAGCAACTGTGGTGTTTTATTTAAATGTGTCTTAATTTAGTTGCAGATTATACTTGTATTAATTGAAAAAAAACAAATATTTACTTACTTGTTGAGCTTAGCATATACAGCAACTAAATAAATATTAGGACAATCTCTTATAGGTCATTGTGGCAGAGCAAAGCTCTGCCCTTTTTAAATTGGCAGGGGTGGGGTTAATTTCCCCTACCTGCCTGGGTTTATTATGTTCAGGTGGCTGGGGTTGATTAGTTGATTAGGTTAATTAACAATCAATCAGCGCCCAGCCACCTGACATAAAAGGAGGCCTCTGCTTCTCATGTGGGAGGAGGGAGTTGAGGAAGCAGGTTGGTGTTTTGTTGGTTGTGATTTTTCAATTTTCTAAATCCAGTGAAGGCATTGCTCAGCCTGGAAACCTTTATTTTGTACATTTTGCTTTTTGTCTTTCTTTTTGTTTCAATTCCTTTGTTTTGGCCCTTGTGCCCTTTTATTTTTGTATCTATTTATAATAAAAGTATATTTTTTTTGAACTGCAGTCTGTCTCTGGGCCTCTATCCACTCGCCAGCCTGCCACAGTCATAAAGAAATTTAAATCATTTACTTAAAAGGGTGCATCAGGATGTCATTGCTGATTTAAGTAGTAAAAATAAATTGCATGTCAGTTTCTGAAAAGTAAAGATAACTTGTAGATGAGGTGCATACTGTACCTCATTCATTTTTAGGGTCCTCCATACAAGGGGGCCAGGTTGTATGTTTGTCTGTCACACTGTACATTGTGAACATGATAAATGACTTGATTTTGCACCAAACTTGATCATACAGTCCTAGCCACCAATAGGCATTTAATATTTGTTATAATACGATAAACACATATATGTAACCTTCCGGGTACTGTGCAGTACTTATTAAAATCCTCTGTATGTCATGTACTACAAGTGTATTTATCCACGTAGGAAAGCATTACTCGTGTACTTGGTGATTCCCAAGTAACATGCTTGCTGTATTTGAGATATGTACACAGCATACCTTTCTCATTACCAGTTCAACTCAAAGGCACTTCATTCAACTGATTCTAATTTAGCTGTACGTTTAAAATCATCTTTTAATATCTCACCCTGCATCTAGTCTGAGAAACAGCTCGTCCATTATTACCAAGGCTGTAATCTCCAACTGTAATACTAAAACTTGAGGACGACTTGAACATGGTCATGTGTGATAATGCGTGCAGTTTTATTAAGATGTCAGTATATATTTAGGAAGGAGATTTATATATCTATTCACCATCTTCTCCAGCAATATAAGTGGGTGTCTGAGTCTATGTCTGCCTGTCCATCTATGGAAGCACATTAAGTAAATCCTACCTGGTGAGCATCAGATGAGAACTGCAGCGCTGTCTGAATGATGTCATTGTTGTCATAATCGACTGTAGTGTATCATGTCCCATCTTGTGGATGGCAGCGCGGTCTACAGAAGATCTGTACCCCACACAGCTAATGCACAGCATTGAAAAGTGTAATCATAATGTAACTTGCTGTGTTTGACCATCCATGGGTTGGTCCCTACATAGATATAGTGTAATCTACAGTCATTAATGCTGAATGAGTTCCCTTACTATTGACCTGATAAAAGGGGTGGGTTCTATTTCTCATGCCTGATTTAAAGATATGACTCTCTCAAGGTTGAAAGGCTACAAGGGACAGGGCAGATGCGTACATACTGTAGGCAGCACAATGCTGACCTCTTGGCTGGACACATCACAGTTGTCATCCCACATTAATGTGGGGACAGACAGTCTTTATTAAATAAATTAATAACTTGTATTCTAATCATGTTGTGCCTCTTATGTACTGTAGTCCCTGTTCTAATTTGTGTGAGTTTAAAAATAAATACAAATCTAATCCTAAGTTTAAAAAAAAAAAAACACTTAATACAATAAATGATTTCGTTAACTGCCTTGCAGGTACAATCAAATAAAACACTTCAGGGCTTCATTAAGTATTAAGGGACAGATGTAACACCTATTTGCATTTTTGTGTTCATGGAAATGTTGTTTTTATACAGCACTGCTTGGCTCTATTGAACACTGTGTGTGTGTGTGTGTGTGTGTGTTTCTTTATACAGCACTGCTCGACTCTATTGAACACTGTGTGTTTCTTTGTACAGCACTGCTCGGCTCTATTGAACACTGTGTTTCTTTGTACAGCACTGCTCGGCTCTATTGAACACTGTGTTTCTTTGTACAGCACTGCTCGACTCTCTGTTGAACACTGTGTTTCTTTATACAGCACTGCTTTGCTCTATTGAACACTGTGTATGTGTTTCTTTATACAGCACTGCTTTGCTCTATTGAACACTGTGTATGTGTTTCTTTATACAGCACTGCTTTGCTCTATTGAACACTGTGTATGTGTTTCTTTATACAGCACTGCTCGGCTCTCTGTTGAACACTGTGTGTGTGTGTTTCTTTATACAGCACTGCTCGGCTCTATTGAACACTGTGTGTGTGTGTTTCTTTATACAGCACTGCTCGGCTCTCTATTGAACACTGTGTGTGTGTGTTTCTTTATACAGCACTGCTCGGCTCTCTATTGAACACTGTGTGTGTGTGTTTCTTTATACAGCACTGCTCGGCTCTATTGAACACCGTGTGTGTGTGTTTCTTTATACAGCACTGCTCGGCTCTCTATTGAGCACTGTGTGTGTGTGTTTCTTTATACAGCACTGCTCGACTCTCTGAACACTGTGTGTTTCTTTATACAGCACTGCTTTGCTCTATTGAACACTGTGTGTGTGTTTCTTTATACAGCACTGCTCGGCTCTCTATTGAACACTGTGTGTGTGTGTTTCTTTATACAGCACTGCTCGGCTCTCTATTGAACACTGTGTGTGTGTGTTTCTTTATACAGCACTGCTCGGCTCTCTATTGAACACTGTGTGTGTGTGTTTCTTTATACAGCACTGCTCGGCTCTATTGAACACTGTGTGTGTGTGTTTCTTTATACAGCACTGCTGTGTGTGTGTTTCTTTATACAGCACTGCTCGGCTCTCTATTGAACACCGTGTGTGTGTGTTTCTTTATACAGCACTGCTCGGCTCTCTATTGAACACCGTGTGTGTGTGTTTCTTTATACAGCACTGCTCGGCTCTATTGAACACTGCGTGTGTGTTTATACAGCACTGCTCGACTCTATTGAACATGTGTGTGTTTCTTTATACAGCACTGCTCGACTTTATTGAACACTGTATGTGTGTTTCTTTACACAGCACTGCTTGCCTCTATTGAATACTGTGTGTGTGTGTTTCTTTATACCTCACTGCTCGACTATTGAATACTGTGTGTGTGTGTTTTTATACAGCACTGCTCGACTCTCTATTGAACACTGCATGTGTTTCTTTATTCAGCACTACTCGACTATTGAACACTGCATGTGTGTTTCTTTATACAGCACTGCTAGACTCTCTATTGAACGCTACGTGTGTGTGTTTTTGTACAGCACTGCTTGGCTCTCTATTGAACACTGTGTTTCTTTGTACAGCACTGCTCGACTCTCTGTTGAACACTGTGTTTCTTTATACAGCGCTGCTTGGCTCTGTTGAACACTGTGTGTTTCTTTATACAGCACTGCTCGACTCTGTTGAACACTGTGTGTTTCTTTATACAGCACTGCTTGACTGTATTGAACACTGTGTTTTTTTTATACAGCACTGAACACTGTGAGCGTGTGTTTCTTTATACAGCACTGCTTGGCTCTGTTGAACACTGTGCGTGTGTGTTTCTTTGTGCACCAGTGTTTCTCTAATTTTGTGTCTGGACATGACAGTAGGAGGTTAATGGCAGTCCCTCCTGATAAGTCCCTCTGCTGCCATTTGTGTTTTGCATTGCTGTTGGGCACTTAAGGCATTTGTCTGGAAGTGAAACTTAAATTTTTAAATACCTGTACGGTGAATGTAGGTCATGATCATTTTATTTTGTTTTTTTAAATTTACAGTCATGGCGGGGGTTTTAATATCACTAGCATGCTTGTTTTGTAGGGAATATTGGGGAGTAGCCTACCACCAACCCCTTCATAACCATGTTTGATTTAATCCACAGCTATAAGAAAAATTTAAATGAGCTTGGAGGCTTCCATGCATAAAAGCAATTGACACAGATTTATATGCCCCCAAAACACACCGTCTAGTCTGTTGCACTTTGAGCTGTCTTTCTAAAAATAGCAGAAAAGGGACTGTGTGACCCTGCTTTGACAGGAAGAAGGGTTACATTCACTCTGCTCAGGAGTGCCGGTAGGATGGTTAGCAAACTCTATTGCTTCCCCTGGTTGGGTGTATAATAATCTGAGTGTTTTTTTGTTATTGTCTTGTGTGGTTGGTATCCGTGAAATGCAGTATACTTTTGAGGTACCTTGTTTCAACAGTGGTACTGTAGTTACATATTTAATAGTATTTTTATTTTTCCCTTACCATAATTCAGTTTCCCCTCATAAAATGTCATAGCTTGAATAATAGATGTTGAGGTATATTGTCACTTCACCTAAAAGTGCACGATCCATCCCATGATGAAAGTCTGATCTTGTGAATGACAATTATCATCATGCGTGAACATGCATTATCAATACTGCCTAGCTCAGAGCAGTAAGAAACAATGAAAAGGTTATTAGTGCTTACATTAACTTTTATTACCAGACCAATGCAATCCACAATGGTAGTATTGCAAAGGAAAGCTTTTTTTGTTTTTTTAAAGAAAAAGAGACACAATTATTGAAATGGCTGGTCAAGACAAATCCGTTCTATTTGACAAGTTTTGGGGAAGAAGAAAAAAGCTGCAGAAGATCACTAAAGCAGTAAACACTGTCGGGAAGGAGCAAACGGCAGCGAAATGGGTAGCCTTAGCGAGCCGAACAAAATTCAAAGAATGAAAAAGAAGCAGGATGAAAAAGCTTTTAAAGTTTATTGGAGGGTTTAATAATATACAGAGACAAGTTCATATTGTGATCTAAATGTTTTATCTGAGAAATCCTTTGAATTTCACAGCGAGCAAGTAGTACGAGTGTCATGGCATGTCCTAAAACTGTTATTTGCGGCTGCTGTCTGGCAGTTTCAGGTTTCTGGTGAAAATCGAGATGTCGCAGCCCTGTAAAAGTTTTACGAAACCCAGTTTTTTATTTGCGAGGTGACTTGCGAATCGTCATAAATCTCTCTTGTGAAACGAGCCCAGAGTGTGGCCTCCTCTCAAGAAGGTGAGATCAACTCTGAGAATGCGAATATGAGATTGGAGTTTTTAGCTCAGTCTTGCTATTTAGAGCCTGGGGATACAGCACTGGCTGGGTGCTGCAATCTTCTGGAGTAGGAAGGAGAGAATGTCTCCTTATCCAGAGGGGAAAACACAGGGGAAATGGGAAAACAGAACCAGCAGCATGTTGTTGTTAAAGGAGAAGATGGGAGCCTCTAGTTTACAACTTGGGTGTCCATATCAGATATTTGGCACTGTTTTTATACTGCTGTCTGTGAGCAAACAGTTTAAAGATAGAGAAGAGAATATAGACCTGCTCTGTACTGTACCAGTATCTTGGACAGCTCCTGAGAGAGAGACTGCCCTAACTAATTTACACACTATGACCTGTACAGTTTTGCAACTTATTGTTCTCTGCTTGTCATTGATTATAAAGCAGCATAAAGATCAAGTAAGCCTTTTTTGTTTAAACTTTCTTTTATTTGATCCATTCACTTATTGCAATATTTAAATGTCTCTCTGAATGTAGAGAGACTCAGGTTACATTTGTACAGAATCAGTAGTTTTGTTGTGTTGTAGTGATTCTGGCTGGTTACACTTGTTGTCCAGTGCACAGTAACTACCTGAAACCATTTTATCTATGTGGGGAACTTTGAATATTGAAAAAAAAGGTACTGTATGCAAAGGGTATAGAAGTATAACAAAAAAGAATAAAGAAGCATGAGCAAAAAGGGCCAGATTTAGAAGCTGCTATCAGGTAATAGCTGAAAAGTGAAGGGATTCAGAACTTGGACTTGAGTGAAACCAGGAATCTTATTTTCTGCCCGCCATGATAAGCAACCCAGTTTGATTCTTGCTTGTAATTAGGAGGTAGACAGACCTGTTAGTTTCACTCCAACAGTGAAGATGTACAGTAGAGCACTTCTCACTGATTTACTGACCAGTGACTTCTTTGTAGGTGCTGAGCAGCAGCAGCAGCAGCAGGATGAGCTCTGACGGGAGCAGCAAGCTGGCCAAGGTGGGCTCCCGCGTGGAGGTGATCGGTAAGGGGCACCGCGGCACCGTGGCATACATCGGAGCCACCCTGTTCGCCACCGGCAAGTGGGTGGGAGTCATTCTCGATGATGCCAAGGGCAAGAACGACGGCACGGTGCAGGGCAAGAGGTACTTTACTTGTGAAGACAACCACGGCATCTTTGTCCGACAGTCGCAGGTAGGTAACTTTATGTGCTTTCATGCACCTACTGTGATGCACACACATTGCATTATACTGTACTATTGAGATCAGTGCTCTATCAGAATTGCCATTTCTGCATCATTAATTCACTTATGCCTGTGGCATACAGGGGCCAGTGATCTCACCTACTCATCGTAAGACTTGCTTACTCACCAGAAACCATCAAGCAGCCCACATGTATTCTCACAAAAACAAAGAATTACTTCAAAACAGTGGCATAAAAAGGCATGTAGGGCGGGTGGGGTGAAATATTGTAATGAAAATAAACATGTAATATTCCTAGTAATTTATAATGGTATGTTATCCATATAAAAAATAAAGCAAATTGCACCCTGCAGTAATAAATACTTAAATAGTGGTCTTTGTGTTGCCTTGTTCAGTGCAGTGAAATATAAACCTTTTATCAGAAGGTGTTTAGGTCACATTGTAATTCAAGTGCATGTAATTACTTATAGAGGACCACTTTCATCTTCAAACATCAAGTAGGAGCAAAGCACACATCACACTGTCATTACTGGATAAGCTGGGGCACTAATGTAAGGAATGTAACTAGTGAAAATATTAGACCACAAATGCAAGAAACCCAGCCTGAAGGACTGAAACTAAATTAGTGTCTGCCTTAATTCTGTGCAAACAATCTAAATGAATGTATGTGTATATATAATAAAGTCCCTAACGGTATGATGTTAGTCCTCCTTAAACAGAACACAGGTGATATTTAAGTCCAGGTGTTGTCATTATAGACGCAGATTCAATATGGGTCTAAAAACAATTTCTGCTGTAGTTGCTAAATTCACATACTGTGAAGTGTGCCTGACAGTAGTGGAAATTGATTGCTAAGCTATGGCCTTGACTGCTCACTGGTAGGCAAATGTCTTAAAAAAGAAGAATTGAATTTAAAACGTGCTTAATGTGTGTGTTCCAAAGGAAATTAGGTACAAAATATTGACTTCATATTTGCAAGGATATAGAACACTGTATGCTACTGTAAATGTGTTGGTGACCTCAGATCTAATATGGCTAGTTATTTTCTTAATATTTGGTACACAGCAGTACAGTATTGAATGATACAATACAAATATACCCATTTCACTGCCTCATTGCTTAACCCTTTGTCCATATCAATAGTATAAACCACACCCTTTAAAACCCTGTCTTTAGTACACACTGTGTTCTATGATTCTTTGTCAAGTTTCATTACCGGTGTTTTAACCACCATATCAGCAGTACAAATGTTTTTTCACACTAAATGTATGTTTACAAACAGCTATTCCCTCAGCGATGCCATTCCAGTATGCCCTTGTGCCATTTCTACATTTACTCTCTGGTTAAGAGAGATTTTTCAAACTTGTTTTTTCTATAGAAAATTATGGATAGACAAGTGAAACTGAAAAAAAGTACTGTATGTGTTTAATTATTTATTCAGTAGGAAAATCCTCTTTTCCTATCTACAGACTGCTCCAACGCTGCAGGATATTGCAGAGTGGCCACACATGGCTCTGGGGATTAAAAAACCCAAGGCACTAATAGTTCTAATCCAACATCCCAAAAAATATCCTGTATTAAAGATTGTATCCCCAGCGGGGTGTGCAGATTGTGACAGTGCTCAAAGGGCTTTCTTTAGCACAAGAAAATCCAGGATTATGTAAAGGTGTGCTGCCTGGATGTCTACAGTATACATATGTCAGGCCTGCATTTTTACATATACTGTATCTAGAGAAACTTGTGTCCATTTGCTGTTAAACTTGCTAAGGCAATTGATTAGCAGAATTGAAGACAGACAGACAGACAGACAGACAGTCAGTCAGGATTTGGGGGGTATATGGATGGAGGGGGTTCTTTTTGACACATTTTACCTAGGCTTCATGTACTGATGCCTCTAATTTTGTAATTACTATGCCATTTATTTGCAGAAAATGTTTTATATGTACGAAGATACTTCATTTTCAAATAGAAATCACACCAATCAGAAGACCAGTCTTGTATAAACAAATTATTACAATAGCCTTTGCCAAGCAGCTGCTTTTTAATTTTGAATTCACCCTTGGAGTCTCATTTTGAATGTTGTCTTGAAGATGAAAGCAGCGAGCATTCGTTTGGCATATTTCAGGAGTACCAAGTTAATTGTTGAAATAATGAGGAGTTTTGTTCTGGAAAAATGTGCTATCCCAGTTGTAAATGTGTATAGGTTGTAATGCATTCCAAGCACTCCCCTCACTAGTTCAATGTGGTATTGCAATTAATCATCATACTGTAGTTTAGCCTCAGTTCCATGGCATTCCAGTTAAAAAAACTTTTACTGTTAGAATGACGGATGGTCGAGATTCTTGTATGGATTGTTTATTGACCTAAATCCGGTTTGGTTTAATATTAGTATTATTCATGAAGTCATGTAATGTTTATCATATTTGATCCATATACCTAACTCTAGTATTAACAGTGTAACATTAAGTCATATAACCTGATGCCGATAGCTGTAGTACATGCATATGTGCAGCTAAACTCGGTATAGTGTATTGATATTGCATATGTATTTTGATTTTGAAAGAGTGTCTATCGGTCAGTTTCCCAAATGTTTCTATATCAGAATGCTTGACTGTGTTATATATTTTATGATATTATACCATGTACAGCCTTATTGGAATTTCAGGCGGAACTGTGTCCATTATAGTCACAACTGTAATGTAAGCATGGGATATCCAATCACTGAATCTCCGTCCTAGTGAACCCTGTATAGATAAACTTGAACATTATCTCCAGGCAGGGGTACCTCGACCTTGAGCCCTGCATTCTTTCGATATGGGTTGTCCATAGTTTCTTCTGTGTTTTGTTTCTTTGATATAGATCCAGCCAGTTGATGATGGAGCAGATACCACTTCTCCAGAGACCCCTGAACCCTTGTCTTCAAAGGTCCCTAAACGAGGTACATTTCTTAAATTATTATTCGAGGAAGCATCCTTTTGAAGTTAAACCTATCGTTTGCAGCGTGCACCAGCAGCAGTGACTGCAGGTTCTAGAGTTTCACATGCTAAGTGACAATTAATAGTGGTGTTTTTCAGCTCTGCTGTTCAGTGTCCTGGGTACAGTAATTGGTAAACTATTTTGCAGAAGTTTATGCTTCTCCTTCAGTGAGAGGTCACCCGTATGAATATATCTGTCTTTAAAGGCTAATACCATACAACTGCAGATATGCATTGTTGAGGACAGAAATTAGACTTTTTTACAACAGGGATACAACTCTAAAAATGTATTGCAAATTGCCAGAACCTGTCAAAACCTGCAAACACAGTCAGCAACAGTTCTACATTGTAAAAATGTGTGTTTTTTTTTTAAATCAACACAAACTTCAAATCAGTTTTTTTGAAAGCCACAATTGCATTAGTGTGTACCCTCTTAGTGTAAATTTAAACAGTCAGCTATTCTCAGAGGGTAGGTATTAGAATGTTTGAAACCACTGTCTGTCTGACTTCATGTCAATGAAAACCCCCATCAAACATTCACTGTAACTGTGAATAGGCTGTGTGAGGCTAACTGTCACTGCAGCCTTGATGACGTTGAACCTCTTTGTCTAGCATTCCACTGGTGAGGTTTAAGAGAGCAAAGAATACAAGTAAATAAGCAACTGTAAGGGTTGGTTCATACATCTGTCGCAGCTTCACGAAGGACACCTCGTGTCGCAGCCCTTTTGATTGCATAGCTGTCGTTCATACTTTTAAAGACAGACCGCATTTGCGTAATTGGAAAAATGTACATTTTAGAAGATGTGTTGAGTTTATACATCTTATGCAAGAGGTTTAAACAAAATATATAAAGTAATGTTATTGGCACATCCTTCTTCTCAACCAAAAGAGGACCTGAGGAGGTTTGATGATCTGCTAAACAGGTTGAGACCATCGCTTCAATGCACAAATGCACAAATTCAATGCACAAATACACAGCAATGCAGAGACACCTTCAGAAAGACTTGCACTCACACTGCACATAGAACTGTCAATTCCAGCAAAGTGTGGGCTTCCGCCTCCACTCCTTACTTCAACTTCAGTTTGCTCTCCACAAATCTGTCATGCAGTTTTCTCCATCAGGCTTTACATTCTCTCTTATCCTTTTTTATTTTTGTTCTGAATTAAACACACCAACGCTGTTTGTATTATTTGGGCATCTCTATATTCTGTAAGTGAGGGGTTATATAAATGTGGATGTTTACGAACTTAAAAGTTCCTCAGTCTTGCTCCATGATAGTTACCAGTGTGCGCTGTTTCCATGGTGACAAAGCAAAGTTTGTAGATTTTTTTTTTTTTTTTAACCCTAGCAATATTTTCAAAACAGGATATTGATTATTAACATACCTGAGTAATATAATGCATTAGTGGTGAACTTCAAAATATGAATGTAGCATTAGTTCAGTTGTCACTGCTCCCTTGAGGTTTTTCGTTTCCCATGTGCTGCAGAACCAGTTAACACTTCGGAGGCCTTTTCTGTACAAGTGGAGAAAACAGTTGCAATAGTATGTAGCTAGCAAGAAACAACTTGGCAGCAGGAAGGAACCACAGAATAGTTCCTTGCTAATTTCTATTTAAAATAAATGTATTTCTCTGAAAATCTGAGTCAGTGATTTCTTTATTTTTTTATATAGATCTTCTTTTTTTTTTTTTTTTTTTAATTGTACTTGACCAGTCAGCATCTACTTTAGTTACTGCATTGATTGCATAACTGTAGTATTTGAGGACCCACACCAAGCAGCCTGCAATGCCTCTTCCTGACCCACCCCCCCGCCCCCCCCCACACACACACACACATACACACACACACACTTTTTTTTTTTTTTTTTTAATGTTAATTGTCCCTATACGCTTTTGATTTTAGTATCTTTTTACGCGTGGTACCATGACAAAAGTTTGTCTTCCCCTTGTGTTTCCCTTTTACCGCTGGTCCTACATGAATGACGATCATCACCTTTTCGACTTAAAAAAAAAAACCACCCGCTTTTCTAAATTTTTTGTAATCAATCGTAGACATTCCAATATGCAAAAGACCAAGAGAGCTGAAGGATATTTTAGTGGTTCAATTTTAGACACCAAAATCTTGGGCGTGACACAGAACGAAGCTGAACCCTTTTTGTATACACTCGATTTTGTTGCTATAAGCACAGAACGTTGCTTTTTTATTATCATTACACAGGTATAGTGCTTTGCTTCAAGGGGCTGTTGTGAATATAGTAGTAGAAACCAAGTTAATCCTGATCCTGACTGCCAGCACTTTGATATTAAAAATGTAACTGTTTAACATGCTAAATACTGCTCATGGCTTTCCAGACGGAAGATGTGCAGTGCATAGTAATGTTGCTGTGTACCTTTACAGCATTTTAAGTTGTTGCCTTTACGACCGGCAGCTTTGTTTCTAAGGCTGGGTAACAGCAGTGTCTTCACGATATGATACGTGTTGGAATACAAGGTTTACGATACCTATCACGATACAGTAAATCAAGCAAGAAGAATAAACATCACTAATTTGCTTATGCAAGTGTTTGCAATACACTAGTAAAGCACTTTTGGTCCAATGAGCTTCACAGCCTGTTTTTGATTTTTGATTCCTGTTTATTCTTTAAAAAAAAAACGTTTATTGGTTTCACTTGAGCCAGATCATGAAGTTCGGCTGTATAAAGTGGATCAGACTTGGATTCCACTCGCCCGTCATTGTCATCCAACAGTAGTGCTGTATGCACTGTAGCAAGGCAAATTAACCCATGAAAATCAACTACGTAAACGTCATTCAGCTGCCGTATTTCAAATCATTATTTTGTTATTATAATTGGAAGTGCATACTGTACTAAAGAAAAAAGAAATGAGGACAGGACACTAACAGTCCATAGTAGCTTTTTGAAAACAGCCTCAGAGCCAAAGACTGGAACTTTTACCCACCGAGTCACCCACTGAGCAGAGCGGAAAAAAGGGCAAGATTGACAACAATTAATTTCTGCAGATTAAGCTGCTAAAATCTGCTAAAAAAATAACAACAACTGCATTTATCTTGCATGTGATTCCTAAAGATTGTTTAGCAGTTGATTCAGAATAAATAAGTAACTTAGTGATTCTCTTAACTGTTTAAATTGTACACTACAGATGTATCAAGGCTTGCCATGATGTTTTGTTGTTTATTTTATTAAATTTGACAGATCGCACCCTTCACTAAAGTGATATTAAACAGTAACTTAATGTCTGTACTCGCTTGTTTGTTGCCACATTCTGATAAGTGGTTAATCTATGCAGTTGAAGACTGAAATTAACTTGGCATGTTTATATTTTTAAATATTTTTCAAGTGTTGTGTCTGGAATTGGTGTCGTGTCTCTAATTGAGTACAGTGCAACTTGGGAAATAGCGTGCTGCAGCTCCAATGCATAGTGTCAGTCCTGATCTGACAGCATGTTTGTCACATTTGCAACCATGCTAGTCCCAGTCTGGAGCCCTGCAAATTCAAGCCTTACACGTTTTACACACAGCGTGACTCGTATAGAACGTGAGGCGAGTCCACACTGGATTTTAAACCGTCCGGATTGGGTCAAAATTTGCCATCGACCTGCTGATATTCAGCTGCGAGTTGACTTGACGAAAACACCCTTAACACAGTGCGTGGTAAGGGAGGCTGCTAGAGAATATGATGATAAGTAATAGGCACTAATTATTAGTGTAGACACAAATTAATGCATGCTCATGTTTGTTAGTAGAAAAAAATATTACTTAAAAAAAGAAATAATATCGATACAGGGGTTACCATCGATAATCGTATCGTCAAAAAAAAAATCACAGTTCACCGTGTGAAACGATGAATCGGCACTCTCCTATTTGTTTCCCATTATTTAATTGATTAATATTGGCTTCATTATCTAGGTTCCCGAGGGCTGCAATGGGAGATGGAGCACACAGATAGAGTATGTAATGGGCCCAATTACTACAAGAGTAATTAACAGGCTAAGAATATAGTTTGAAAGTTTCTCTGCTTTTTTTAGGTGTATCAAAAGAAGTCGTGGTTGTAGCATTGCTAAAATAGTCATAATCTGGACTTCCTGGATTTGCTTTTCTAAATACTACTACTTTCTAGTTAAAATTAGATTTTGGAACACAGTGGCTGTATTCTAAATTTGGAGATCCCTATTGGGAATATATTTCAGACACATGTAGAAAGACTCATGGGTGCTTTTTTAAAAAAAAAAAAAAAAAAATATATATATATATATATATATATATAATTATAGATATATATATATATATATGTTTGATATATAAATAATATATATATAATATATATATTTATTATTAAAAGTTTTATTAAACTAATTTAATTTGCATTTAAAAGTGCTTTCAAATCAGGATGTGTTAAGCCTTTGACAGCTCAAAACAAATCTGAAAAAAACATCACAATGTTATATTAATTAACTGCCTTTCAATACAGTAGTCACAGTTACACACAGACCAATATTTATTTATTATAAACTCCCTGGACTCAAGAATGGTTTGAGTGGGGCTACACCAACTGAGAGTAACATGATTTAAAAGGGTCTTCCAGTGAACAGATTGTCTTCGAATAAAAATGCCTGCTTAAATACTTTAAGTAACAATAAAAAAGTGGATCACCATGACATACCCACCGACGATCATGTTCCTCCATACACTGTGCCCCCAAAGTCCTAAGCAAGGTTATCAGAATTGGGTAATTTCCCTAGATGTACAGTATGTACAGGCGTCTCCAGTAGGAGGATAATAAAACCAATCCTGCAAAATTCAATTTGACATTGAGGTTGGATGTACCCTGACCTGCCATCTATCATTAGCCTCTGATAACAACTTATTTATGGGTGGATATGGAAGTTATTTTTTTTGGTCATCTCAACCACTAAACAAAAAAAAAAAAAGCTGACTTCACAATGAGGATAGCTTTTTGCTGTAAATCCCCTGTAATGAGGGGAGTTTGTAAGAGCCATTGTAAAGAGACATGCTATAGAAGGGTTACAGCTTAGATGTGGCTTTGCTACGATGGGCTTTTGGGTCAACAGCTGAGAACAAGATTTGTTCTTCCTATGAAATCTATATAGACACGTGAATTAACGTCTGATGCACTGTAAGTAATTTTACTGTATCTAGATCATTCAGCTTGGCATGTCTTGCAGTCTTAATTCTGAGATTGGCTATACAGTAAATGCAGCTTGTTGGGTTTTTTGCAGATTTTGGAATTGTATTGATGAATATGGGTTTAGTTTGATTGCCCAAAAATGCAACTTGTAATATACAGGGAAAAAATGGAATAACAATGCTGCAGAAATACGAATCCCAGTCAAGGGCTCAGTATGCCTAGCGTGCCAGTTGCCATGGATACCTCTAATTTAGCTGCCATCTTGGGACTGCAGCAGCAGCATGGTAGTTTAGTATCCCTCCATGTCTGTGAAACACAACAGCCGGTAAGATTGGGGATAATTTCAACAGCAGGTTGTGAATAATGTCAGATTGAGGCAGTGGTAAAACACAGTCAGCAGCTGCATTGTTAATGTGACATTATTTGTATCCATCACATTGTGCTCAATATAAACATGGTTCTGTGGCATGCATCAATGATGTTGAGGGCTGTGAATTTCTCATAAAAACATTGCTATTCTCAGGCGTGGAGTAATTTATGATTATGTGCTAAAGATATAATTTTTTTTTTGTCATTTTTTTTTTTATCAGAATACTTGCATAAGAATTTTGGCTGATATTCCCTTTATGATTATAAAAATGAAACTGTAGTCCTTTCTGTCTTGCATTGAGCTGTATATTTGATCCTCATCACTGGATAATTAGTTTGCATTCTATTTCTCATGTTCAGTGACAGGAGTACAGCTCCCATGCAAATACAATGTGTTTCAGGGCCCTGATAATTTTGTCCCATCAGCTGCTATCTCTGGAAACAATCCCCCGTCCTCGCCTTCTCCAGGATCCTTTTTTTTATACTTTTTTTAAACTGCCTTTTTGTTTCTCAGTACATTTTCTGCCCCTTTTTATTTGCATCTGAATTGTTTTCACTGTATTTTGCAAGCCACAGTGCGGATGTCATCTGATGTCTGTGTAAAGTAATATGAGTGTTTTACTTTGAAGAAAAGCTACAGCATTATAGAGGAGCCAATTAATCCCTGTTTGTGGAGGAGAAGAATGCACCGTGGTATAGTTTTGTATTTTCAGATTTGTCAGTAAAAATATTAGAAATGATAAGGTAAACCAGGTTTGGAACATTAGCACAAGGATTGCTTTTTGAATGTCAATATTTATGGCACACCTTTGTTTTCAGGCTGTAGAATCCGCTTCAGCGGATCTATTTCTGTTCGTGAGAGGATCCTGTTTTACTGGGCATTCACATATCAAGCTTGTTTTTTTTTTTTTTTGTGACACTGTCTTTATAGAATCACACGTTAAGTTTATACCATCTTAATATCTGCTTATTCATGCAATGCTTCTAGGGGGAGAAAACTTAGGCTAAGAGTAGTTAATTTGGCTGGGAAACTTGTATTTGTGTTTAGTTTTTGTTTTGCTTGGCATACAGTATTGATATAAATATATTTCTTTTCTTTTCACAGAGCCATTGGAAACACCTAAATCCAGCAAACTGGTGAGTAGGACATCTTTATTCAATTTCCAGGTGACTGTTCCAACAAAACAAAAATCTAAATGTTCAACACTCCTGATTTGTGTCACTTTGTGAGCTACTAAGAGTTTATGCAATGCATGAGGAAACATACGTTTTACATTTATAAATTACTTATGGGGTTTGAGGAATGGATCATTGCTTCCGTTATTTAAAATGGAAGATCTCTTGTAATAAAGCTGAACAAAATAAAATCTTCAGACAAAGCCCACCTGCTATTTAGTCCTACAGCTTCCCGATTTCAGTTTTGAAATAGTTCAACAATTAGCCTTGATAAAAAGAATAATGAAACAGATCATGCCATTTGAGGCTTTAGAATTGCATTATTAACCGACCTGTGGCCTCGACTAATACATTTCAATGATAGACTTATCTATTATTCTGATTTCTGTCAACATGGACCTCTGGTGGCTGTAGCGCTAAATAGTGGTCAGGCAGCGGTGCTAATTTTGAGCCTGCCTGTCTGCTTTACTATGACCTGTCTACCCAATTGGATTTGGCATGTCCTATTGGTAAACCCTGCATCCCCTGATTACTCTGGAAGGCAAATGTATACTGGTGTTCACTTAGGCTTTGTTGCAGATTTAATCCACTCCACAATACTGCACAAATACCCTGATGACAATGGCTACTTTCAAGACAATAATGCATCCTTCCATGTGTCAGAACTGAGAGAGAGAATGGTTTGAAAGAGCATGACGGAGACGTTAGGAAACGCATGAGGCATCATGATTCTCTGCCTCCCTGCACTGATGGTGTGAAGTAGTACTGGCCTAAATAGATTCCTCTACAGCTTCCAGCAGCTTGGGGAGTCTCTATGTGCTACATTGTGTGAAGGCAGTGATCAGTCTATTTGCCATATTTCCCTAGTTTGAAAGACACTATATTGGCTTCTCGTGAAGCAGCGCATTGATTTCATAATGCTGCTTCTCACTTGTAAGACTGCTCATGGTCTGCCAATGGCGTGAGTTACTTATTCCTAGAGCCTCGTGTTTTTCACAAATACGAAACAGCATGAAATAAAACGAAAAATCCTTATCCAAGTGTGGCATCTTTAAATTGGAAGGGTAACTAAGTTATTTTTCTGTGTGAGGTCTGTTTGTCAAAATGTCAAAAAAAATAAAAATGTTATTAAATATGATGTATACTGTACTATTATTCATATACATCTATTTGAGTTGTTTTATTGATAAAATGAAATAAAAGAATTTCACAGGGATCTTTTTATTAGATATATACTGGCTCAGTCTGAGATTGGCTAATGATGGCCTCTTGGTTATTCCAAGAACTTCATTAAAAACCTGTGGTTCAAGGGCTTTTCATTCTCGAGCTCCTTCACTTTGGAACTCTTCCAAAATTTATCCAGAATGCTGAGTCGGTCAGTATTTGGAATCTAAGCTCAAAATATATCTTTTTGATTTGGCCTTTTACCAGTGCCCAGTTTGGAACTGTTTTGGCTAGCTGTTTTGTTTGCTTTATTTTAATTTCTTAAGAACATAAGAAAGTTTACAAACGAGAGGAGGCCATTCGGCCCATCTTGCTCATTTGGTTGTTAGTAGCTTATTGATCCCAAAATCTCATCAAGGAGCTTCTTGAAGGATCCCAGGGTGTCAGCTTCAACAACATTACTGGGGAGTTGATTCCAGACCCTCACAATTCTCTGTGTAAAAAAGTATCTCCTATTTTCTGTTCTGAATGCCCCTTTGTCTAATCTCCATTTGTGACCCCTGGTCCTTGTTTCTTTTTTCAGGCTGAAAAAGTCCCTTGGGTCGACACTGTCAATACCTTTTACATTAGCTTTGACAAGTCTTATTACTCAAACACATTATGAATTTTGAGTGCTTGAATTAGGTCGCCACGTAGTCTTCTTTGTTCATGACTGAACAGATTCAACTCTTTTAGCCTGTCTGCATATGACATGCCTTTTAAGCCCGGAATAATTCTGGTCGCTCTTCTTTGCACTCTTTCTAGAGCAGCAATATCTTTTTTATAGCGAGGTGACCAGAACTGCACACAGTATTCAAGATGAGGTCTTACTAGTGCATTGTACAGTTTTAACATTACTTCCCTTGATTTAAATTCAACACTTTTCACAATGTATCCGAGCATCTTGTTAGCCTTTTTTATAGCTTCCCCACATTGTCTAGATGACGACAAAAACTCCTAGGTCTTTTTCATAGATTCCTTCTCCAATTTCAGTATCTCCCATATGATATTTATAATGTACATTTTTATTTCCTGCGTGCAGTACCTTACACTTTTCTCTATTAAATGTAATTTGCCATGTGTCTGCCCAGTTCTGAATCTTGTCTAGATCATTTTGAATGACCTTTGCTGCTGCAACAGTGTTTGCCACTCCTCCTACTTTTGTGTCATCTGCAAATTTAACAAGTTTGCTTACTATACCAGAATCTAAATCATTAATGTTGATTAGGAATAGCAGAGGACCTAATACTGATCCCTGTGGTACACCACTGGTTACCACACTCCATTCTGAGTTTTTTCCTCTAATAAGTACTTTCTGTTTTCTACATGAAGGACTCTGTAAATTAAGTTGCTATGGTATGGGGTGGTAGGTAAAACGATTGCCCAACTCTATATTAAGAACAGGTCTTAAGTGTGAATTTAAATCAAGGGAAGTAATGTTAAAACTGTACAATACATTATTAAGACCTCATCTAGAATACTGTGTTCAGTTCTGGTCACCTCGCTACAAAAAGGATATTGCTACACTAGAAAGAGTGCAAAGAAGAGCGACCAGAATTATTCCAGGTTTAAAAGGCATGTCATATGCAGACAGGCTAAAAAGAATTGAATCTGTTCAGTCTTGAACAAAGAAGACTACGCGGCGACCTAATTCAAGCATTCAAAATTCTAAAAGGTATTGACAGTGTCGACCCAATGGACTTTTTCGACCTGAAAAAAAGAAACAAGGACCAGGGGTCACAAATGGAGATTAGACAAAGGGGCATTCAGAACAGAAAATATGAGGCACTTTTTTTACACAGAGAATTGTGAGGGTCTGGAATCAACTCCCCAGTAATGTTGTTGAAGCTGACACCCTGGGATCCTTCAAGAAGCTGCTTGATGAGATTCTGGGATCAGTAAGCTACTAACAACCAAACGAGCATGATGGGCCGAATGGCCTCCTCTCGTTTGTAAACTTTCTTATGTTCTTAAGAGTGTGTGTGTGTGTGTGTGTGTGTGGTGTGTGTGTGTGTGTGTGTGTGTGTGTGTGTGTGTGTGTGTGTGTGTGTGTGTGTGTGTGTATGTCAATAGGTTTATGGAGATAATTGGGTACATTCTGAAACTCTGCTTTACCCTGTTAAACAAATAGAACTTCAGCAAAAACAGCAGTGTGGTCCAACAGACAGGGGCAGGTGGGCATTAAAAAAAGATTTTGTTTTATCTAGCCTTATTACCATATAACATTAATCTGGTTTGGTATTCTGCATTCATCCTCTAAACACGAAAACATTACTAATATTGAGAAGTCTCTTTTGGAACACACTGTATAGAAAAAATATGCTACCTTTTTAATTAATCACAAGATTGTTTTTCCCCCCACAGTTCCCTGTAGACTTTTTAATATTACCAGTGCTGTTTTTGACTTCCTTCAAAGGTCTTCGCCGCTGATGTTTTGGTTTGGTTTGGTTTGGTGGTCTCACCCTGATGATTTGCTCAATCTGTCTGTCTTCACCTCTGCTTCCCCTTTAACCTTTCACCCTGGAACTGCACTCTCTTGGACACAGAGGGCAAACAGCAGGCTCTACCGTTCTGGGTGGCACAGAACTAACCACACAATGGTTTATTCAGATGAGAAATTAAAATGCATTTCTTCTTTTATGCGGTGTTCGGTTTCCCAATATTTCCAGTCTGTCGATAAGGACCAGAAACACAGGGTTATCTTTTACCTGCTGCTCTGTACAACAATCCCAGTGGGTGTGAGCAAGAGTTAGATTTTAGGTTGATAATCAGAGCAGCCAAAGCGACTGCTGAGGAGGAACTATTCAGTATTGATACTTACTGTCTATCATGTAGAAAACTGATCACGTGGATATGTTAATAACAGCTTTACTTGTGGGGGGGGGGGGGGCGGTGTGGCACTCTTGTTTTTTCTGTGTCTACATTCATGATTGACACCTAATTGAGAGTTTCTAATGTAACGCAATGAAAGCAAAAATGGGCAGCCAAGTTCCAAGGGCTCTTCTTAATTGAGTTTAGTTAAATTTGCATAACTTGGCCACAGTTGGCTGAGGTTGCTAAACTGCTGCCCTAGATCAAGTTGGATTTTCTTTTCACCCCAGCAGAGGGCAGTAGAGCAATGGATTTGCCAAGCTTGCCTGAAGCCTTCTCTTAGAGTCCTGTGCGGGTCTGATTTTTACAACCTGCTACTACAGGACCCAACCCGAAACCGCAACCTGCTGCCACACTGTTGTCTTACCCGCGACCCGACTTGACCCCCTTTTAATAAGACCTGCAACCTGACACAAACCCACAATAGTTTGTCCTTTACCTACTGCCTGCATCGACTGACTCTTTCACGCTCTCACATTCACACACAGATATCTCTACCATTCTCCACAGATTGAGTTTATACAACAGGCTCTACAGCGTTGTAGCTTTCTGTAGTGGTCTGCATATATTTTTATATTGTAACATA